>NC_137625.1:9393844-9466344 GCF_963280865.1 Gymnoscopelus braueri | reverse complement strand
TTTAGCAGCTACACCTGCACACCTGGTGCTATGTAGAACTGTCCAGGGCAATATTAGTAATCCTCTATTTTTCCACTCCAACCAACCATGGCACACAAAGCAGCAGCTGACGGGTGTCAGGCACTGCTAAAATAATGTATTCATAAAATATGTTACAAGTTAAATGAAACTAAACAAGGGTAACATTTTCAAAGATAGCCACGTTCTGTGTCAAGGGGTGCCGATGGCCTAGTGTTTAAGACGAATACCACATATATAGGTTCTAATACAGACTGGCAGCGAGTCGCGGGTTCAATTCCCGAGCCCGACGTCCTTTGCTGTGTGTCACTTCCTGTCTCTCTCTCTCCTGTTTCCTGTCTATCTCAATTGTCGAAATTAATCGAAATGAAGAAAAATAAATTAAAAAAAAGACTTTCCTATCACAACCTGTTGTTCAGTATCATGCTGCAGCCCTTTACAGTGAATCACAACAGTATGGTCATTCCACTCTCTCTAGTGTCAACCCCCCCCCCCCCCCCCCCCTCCCTCCCCTTGTCTTCCGTCTGTTATCCAGGTTGTATCCAATGGGTTTCTGGCTCGCAGATCTGCGAGCAGATGCTGATTTGTTAGACCTGAGAGAGCACAGCGAGAGTCATGAACGCTGCCCGATTCTTTGGCACGATACCTCCTACACGAGGCATTTCTTTTCTAGAGCGTTTGTAGCATAGAATCAGAGTGGGATAGCGTGGGGGCGGCGGTAATCTATTGGCCCAGTCTTTATAGATATTATCTGATCCATCTGTTGAGGAGGACGTACAGTACAAGCCACCGGGCCACGTGCGCACGATGCCGACCAGTCAGCAGTGGTGGAAAGTAACAAAATACCTTTAACCACCTAAACCCCAGCATCCTTATTGTGGGGAAGGCTTTCGCAGAAAACAGTACATCGACAAGCTCGTTGTGAGCTTGTCGATCAGCTATTTTCAGCAAAAGCCTTCCCCACAATAACAGAAAACAGAAAAAACTCTAGTATAGAGCCCTGGGGTTTAAGTGGTTAAACAAGTAGTGTACTTGAGTACAATTTTGTACTTAAGTCCTTTTACTTTACTTACATTTTATACTTACCATTGGCACTGTACGTATATCTTTATGTCTATACTTTTGTACTTTTACTCAAGTGCAATACAAGACTTTTACTAGTAACAGCTAGTATTTTCTACATTGTGGTATTGCTACTTTTACTGAAGAAGAAACAGTAAGTATTTTAACTGCCAGTCGCTGACTGATCCAGGCCAGTTACAAGTAGTGTGTGTACACCGAGAAGAGACGTAAATCCATGGCCCCTTGTGTGTTTGTTAGAGCATGGCGTTTAACGGACAACGAAGGCATTATCATCATCGTGATCGCTACCATTACTACTTCACCACGGGTCCATGCGACAAAGTAGACTGGTAATGTATGACTGCCCTCAGCTGGTAATGACACACATAGTTCACATTGCGTGGGACCACGCATTGCTATTGGAACACAATGACATTCTGGCATAGTCTCGCATAGCCAGACGTTCAGAGATCTCCGCCCTCTGCTTTGAAACAAATCCCATCACCTTCCCTATACGAAGAACCGCCCTAAAGTCTTTGAATTGGTTTTACATTTTTTGGAATTGTTTCCATGATGTTTTTGGCCCTACATTGAATTTAGATTAATTACATTTAGATTACATTTAGATAGTTAAATGTGGTTATCATATTTTTTGTGCGGTGAAACCGCCCCTATAAGTGAGGTTTGGATATTTGTACAACAAATCCTGCACTGTGATTGGCCAAAAATGTACCCCGCCTAACCCTGCACCGTGATTGGCCAATCACAGTCTATTCAGGACTGTGATTGGCCAGTGTCACATGACACATGTGCATAGCCCTATAAGAAGCCATAACTTTAAAAAAAACATAAATTGTTTTTTTTTAAGTTGTGGTTTCTTCCATCATAAAGAGTCTTTCAATAAATGTATTTATTTTTTTGTACATGATTGGTTGACTCCATTCAGTATTGTGATTAGCTAGCAAGACACCACCCACTTCACACAGGGTGTGATTTTTGTATTACATTTTGAATTATTTTTAATTGTGATATACAGTATATCAGACAGTCTACATTTCCCAAAAGAAAATGCATGTATTTAATTCTGAACAGAAACCGGGATAAAACACATCTGCACTGGCCATAAATATGAATGATCAGAGGGGGTGATATCAAAAGCATGAGGCATGAATCAAAACCTGTATCTAAGAGCTTCTGACACTAGCCTGGCATGGCCAAACTGCGTATTAGTCTGGAATCTCTGTGTGGAACAATAAAGATGAATCTGAATCTCATGTGAAGCACACAGGTACAGGGACATATTAACACTTTCGCCTGATTTACCGTAGTTGCACACCTGTGCTACACACCGAAAATAGCAGATCTACAGGCTTACAACGGGTTACGACGCGTTGTGAGCTTGTAGATCGGCTACTTTCTCAACAAAGTATATATAAATCAGGCACTCATGAATCACAGTAGCTGTACAGTACATGCATTTGTCTGAGTCACACTGGTGCAGGGACATACAGTACCGTATTGACACTCGTGGAGTTGAGCTGAAGTTGAGAAGTTCATGTTACTATTTTACCATGCAGTGTATTATAGGATATGGAATAACACTGGCACAGAAAATAGTGTCTGTCACAACAACTCACATTCTCCACCCAGAGTTCCAGCAGATTCAGGGTTCCCCAGAGCAGGCTGAACCATTGTGAACATTAATTCCTGCCTCTGTCCATTAAGATTCTCAACACAAACTGGTAAAACAGGATTTTGTTCATGGGGGTTGTACTGTATGTCACCATTGTCCGAATGTGTGTACAGTATACATATAAATTAACCAGTGTTGTCAAAAAGTAGGCCTACTTAAACCATACTTGAGTAAAAGTACAGAATATATCATCTTACTTGACAATTGCGCAGAGGTGGACAGAGTACTCGACCCCAGTACTTGAGTAAGAGTACAGAGTACTCCTGGTTAAATTTACTCCACTACAAGTAAAAGTAGCTCAGTCAAAATATTACTCAAGTAAGAGTAAAAAAAGTCCTTGCTTTAAGTATTTAAGAGTAAATGCTTTTAAAAATACTTAAGTACAAGTAAAAGTAAAAAAACATTTCTTATTTTTCACATCAATGAATTGCTGTAATTTTTATATGGCTTTTTTAAAATCACAAGCCAAATTAGTGCAGCATTGGTTCAAAACGAGTAATCTAAATGAATATCTTTATAGCCTAGTGGTGCAGCACAAAATAACCAAATAACCACAACATTTTAATATACTGTCTTGAACAAACTAAAATATATATTTCTCAACCAGTGGTCCATGGACTACACAGACACATGCAATTATATGGCCACATTTCCTAATAATGATGACTCCATCAGGCAATCCGGTACACTTCCCCTTTTTGAGATTCTAACTCTCTTTTGACATGTCATCATAGGTCACCAGGTCGATAATATGCACTGTTCCATGGAACAAGAAGAAAGAAACATATTGCAACAAGGTCAGGGACCACATGCAATACCTTCAGGGACCACAAGTGGTCCACGGACCACCTGTTGAAAACCCCTGCTCTAAAGGGATCTAAAATGTTGTGCTTACCTTGACAACAAGAGTTGTCCCTATCTACTTCAATGGACTACTTTGTTTGGGCTGTTTGCTGGATTCTTTTTTTTAAACGAGGCAATATTGGGCACATTGGGTAATCTAAATTAATATCTTTATAGCCTAGTGGTGCAGCATAAAATAACCAAATAACCACAAATACATTTAAATATACTGTCTTGAACAAACTAAAATATGTCTAAAACCTCAGCAATGCCAATGCAACAAAATAACTCCTCATCTAAGCCGTAGCAGTGATGTTAGGTTTTCAATGTAGATAGTGGGTGTCAGGACCCACGGGTGGTCATTTGAATGGGTCCCAGCCCAGGGACATTTTGTGATTCTATGAGTCCTAATAAAATAAAAACGTTTCCCCATTCAAGGCGCATGCATTGTTGTCAAGGCAAAAAACAAAGCATGTCACTCTTTGCCTTTTGATGTATATTTCATAAACATGGATGCAAATCTAAAGCCATGTGTTTGCTCCACAAGTAGGCTACAGACAGAAGAGTGGATTCAGGCAGAGAGGTGACGGTTTGTCTGAGCTGGGTGTGGGGGTTAAAATTAACATTCTCTTTGTTGTTTACCTGGGAGACAGAAGGTTTTGGCATCCCCCTTCCTGGCCTATACAGTTTGCAAATGTCTGGGCCAGGGGGTGGGGTCTCACCTTCCAAAGCTCACACACCCACATATGTCTTCTTTAGATCTCTATGCTATAAAGACCATACTGAAATGTGACTTAGTGTGTGTGCCACTCCAGGCCGTGAGGCTGTGGAGATGGTTGGCTGTTTGTACTCTGAATAAACTGGAAGCAAGAAACCTCACTGACTAGTGAAGACTCAAATTCATTCTACAACCCTTCATACTCACCACTGGAACAACAAACTAACTACAATATGGCGTTGTTGGCAACTACAAAAGTGCAATAGAACCTTTAAGTCTGTGGTTTTCAGATACCACACTTTCAAGAATATTCAAGGCAAAAAAGTACCATATGTCACTGCTATGCGCTAAATACTAGTGCTTAGCCTAAACTCCAGTGAGATTTATAGTTTTAAACTCTCTAAAGCAGGGGTTTTCAACTGATTGTGAACCAGGGACCACCACCCTGATTAAGAATCAACCTGGGGACCACTGTTGTGTTGGATGAGATTAGAGCTAAGATTAGTGCTTTGCTAACACTTGCTACTGTATGCATACATCCCATGATGATACATCCCACTGTTTCTCAACCAGTGGTCCATGGACTACACAGACACATGCAATTATATGGCCACATTTCCTAATAATGATGACTCCATCAGGCAATCCGTTACACTTCCCCTTTTTGAGATTCTAACTCCCTTTTCTGTGGAATTTCTTGACCTCCCAGAAACTTGACTTCCCAGAAACTGACAACATTGACATGTCGTCATAGGTCACCAGGTCGATAATATGCACTGTTCCATGGAACAAGAAGAAAGAAACATATTGCAACATGGTCAGGGACCACATGTAATACCTTCAGGGACCACAAGTGGTCCACGGACCACCTGTTAAAAACCCCTGCTCTAAAGGGATCTAAAATGTTGTGCTTACCTCGATAACAAGAGTTGTCCCTATCTACTTCAATGGACTACCTAACCCTTTGTTTGGGCTGTTTGCTGGATTCTTTTTTTTAAACGAGGCAATATTGGGCACACACACACACACACACACACACACACACACACACACACACACACACACACACACACACACACACACACACACACACACACACACACACACACACACACACACACACACCCGTCCTGGCTGCACTGACACAGACTGAGTGGTTGTTTTTTTCTGTGCGCGAATTGTTCGGCCGTGTGCGCGTGGGCGCACGCTACAGGGAACATTGGATAGGGTTCCTTTGCATTTTAGGGGGAAAAACAACAACCAGCAAACCTAAAAGTAACTTGTACTTTTCAGCCTTCCTTGAAATTTACTTGAGTAAAAGTAAAATATTTTTCTTGAAAATGTACTCGAGTAAGAGTAATAAGTATCAAAGAAATCTAATACTCAAGTAAACTACAGATCCTCAGAATGTGTACTTAAGTACAGTACTCAAGTAAATTTACTCCGTTACTGTCCACCTCTGCAATTGCGGCTGTAAAAGTTAAGTCACCATGCACCCCCCCAAAAAAAATTATATTTGTCTTCTGAAACATATTTCAAAGAATTAGCCCCATAGATGTTCTGAGATTTGCTTCATTGAATTTGTTTTGGATGTGCAACAAACAGCATTTGTTTAACCGAGGAAGTGTCTGTCTGCACTATATAGGACTAGGCCTACTTTGGAATACATATTGCCCTGATTCTTATAAATATATCTGCTATCTCACTCGCCCAGACGCGTATACAAATATTTTCTATCCTCTGGCAGTCTATTTGGGCTATATTGTACTGTGTGGGTCAAGGAAGCACCTGTAGACGTACAAAAAAGCGGTCTCGACCCATTGTTTGGGAAACACTGGTTTATAGGGACAAAGGCCCCAGCACTAGACAGAACAGCGCCTCCCCATGTGCTGCCGAGGTAATGACCCCTCAGATGTGAGGAGTGAGGACTTCAGTGTTGCTTTTTTAGGACAATTAAATGTGCATTTTCAATCAAATGTATTTGAGCAGGAATAAAACTAAAGACATGGTGTTCTGCTATGCTGACTGGTACAATATTGTCACTGTCGGCCAGAAACCTAGTATCTCCATTTAGTTTTTTGTATTAATGCCCTACTTTGCCATACTACAGTGTCACACAAAAGCAGCAGAAATAGCAGATCTACAAGCTCACAACATGTTGTGATGCGATGCATTGTGAGCTTATAGATCTGCTATTTTTGAAAAAACAAATTAAGTGGAAGTGAAATGTGTCTGTGGGTTTTATGAATGTTAAACCAATGACAAGTATTAACAAGATTGTGACAACAACAAAAAACTACATTGGATCCTTTGGAAAACAGGTTATTTTTTCCATTTCCTGAAAAGTAACAGTTTTGGACCTGACAGCAACAAATTATGTCTATGTGCAAACTGTTACATGTATAGAGATGGAGATGAATGACTTTTATCTTCAGTGGAACTGCAGGACGGAGCAAATTTCCCTAAGGTGACATTAAAGCATTATCTTATTATCTTATCTATATGTACTGTAACTTTACTGACACTGACAAGAAGAACACGGCCTCACATTTAGTGAAATATGACAATGAGCGCACTCAAGGACCAGCCATAATGAGTCCATATATATACACCATACCCGCAAAGGTCAAACATTAATTTGGGAATAGAAGGTGTCTTGTCAAATGTCATCCGAACAATGACACCTCATCAGCATGTGACATGATCTGAAATGATGTTTCCCTCGGAGCCCCGGGGAAGGACATCTTGCTCATTCAGGAACAGGAAACTGTCAAGATGGCACAACTATCTTTTTTTGTTGTTGAATAGAAGGACTCTCTTTGTTTTTCAGAGTGAACACTTGAACTTTGAACTCCATCTCGTCGAAGTGGCCGCATCTTACAAATAGCCTGACATCTGACGGCAGACGACTTGTGTCCGACACTGCCACTTGATCCGTGGATGATGCCTCATGTGCATGTGACACAAGCTCAAATGATTTCCAATCTCAGGGCCTGGGGGAGGACTACCACTCTCTCAGTAGGGGAAGAAGTAGTCTGATTTTTTACTTAAGTAAAAGTAGCAATATCACAATGTCACAATACACTGTTACAAGTAGAAGTCTTGTGTTCAAAACTTGAGTATTAGCATTAATATACCTGTACTTGCACCAAAGTAAAAGTAACCTACTCATTATGAACAGCCTTTTATTTTTCAAAATCTTTCCAAATTTGGCAAACTTTTTTCAAAATAGCCGATTTACAAGTGAGCTTGTAGATCTGCTATTTTCGAAAGGCCAAAGTATAAAACAGGCCTTTAGTGCTTAATGTATGTTTTATATCCATATATGGACATAAAAGGGACCAGGACTGCAGATACAGAGATCTGGTCGTCCAGAGCCACAGATCCGACCGCCATGCCCATATATGGGCATATATCGGCAAGGACTCGAGGGAGTGCGGTGCCCGTCGTCAAGTAGTTCGGATATCCAGTTGTCCAGAACCGCCAATCCAACCAATATGGGCATATACTGATGACATCTGGGATCTCGATATATGGGCATAAAAGGGACAAGGACTGACAGATACAGAGATCTCCATATATGGCATAAAAGAACCTCTTGTAATCAAAGTCTGCAAAGTAACTAACAACTAATGCTGTCAAATAATTGTAGTGGAGGTAAAAGTTCAATATTTGCCTCTGAGATGGAGTGGAGTAGAAGTATAAAGAATTACAACATGGAAATACTCAAGTAAAGTGAAAGTATGTCAACATTGTACTTAAGTACAGTACTTGAGTAAATGTACTTAGTTACTTTCCACCACTGCTCTCTCTCTCTCTCTCTCTCTCTCTCTCTCTCTCTCCCTTTCTCTCTCTCGCCACGCATCTTCTCTGGCTGGCATCGCGTCTGCGTTGCTGACAAGAGGGTAAGCAGTGTAATAGCTGTTTGAATTGATCCCCGTCAGTTGACAAGATGTCTGGGCAGATGAGGCATCGTCATTGTCCCGTGGAGACGGATGCCTTTAGAGGAAGAAGCGACTCTGAGTGGTGGATTTCACCTCCTTTCAGCATTAATCAGCCCAGAGGAATTTATTCTCACTCTCTCTGTAATATGTCTGCCTTCTGCCTACAAGCTATATGTACAGTATATATACATATCCAATACTATACACTATACAGTATACTGTATCTGCATAATATTGCCAGGGAAGAAAAGGGAGAACAAGTGCATTATTAGAGACATTTACATTGGGCCATGTTTTTGATTTTCATCATCACCATCAAAAACCCATTTCTACAGAATGGCCTTTTTAACTCTGTGAGATAAATCTTGTTCGCTATTGCTCTGTTGTTCTATTGAAAACTTAATTTATTATTGTTATTGCATTATTGCATCGTTGTTGTTTGATTGCTGTTTTGATTGTTCAAGCACTTTGTAACATTGTTTAAAAAAAGTGGTATAAATAATAATTATCATCGTCATCATCATATCTTGCCTTTGCGAACAGAGCTCTGAAAGAGCATGTTATGTTAGGTTTCTGTTTGTGTGTCTTGATGGCAAATGATCTCCTTCTTATCTGTCTGTCTGTCTGTCTGTCTGTCTGTCTGTCTGTCTGTGTGTCTGTCTGTCTGTCTGTCTGTCTGTCTGTCTGTCTGTCTGTCTGTCTGTCTGTCTGAGAGGACTGAGAGAAGCCTAGTTCTGAAAGTAAAAGTCTACAGGGAAAGCTTATGACCGGACCTCAACTTCTGACCATTGGCTTTAACATCTTTCACCCTGGCATCCCTATTTTGGGCGTGTCATTTGGGCAAAGATCTGAAAACTAATCTGAATTTAGAATTTGGAACTGAGAAATGAAAGGTTGTCCTTCTCCATAACTATAAAACTAAAATAATGCATGTGCCATGTTTGCTACTGTCGACAAAATTCAGAAAATTAGACACGTAGTCAGTGCCTCCATATCGGTTACAGGACATGTATGTCCTCTGTCCACTTAAGATATGCTCAAATTCCATGACACAATCAACCATAAAAGAAATTGGAGGGCATTATACAACATTATCTAAAATACTAACTAAAAATAATAACGAGGATTCAGGGCTTATAGCTCTAATTGGTAGTTAGAAACCACAAACCAAGCCAGCAATCTTGCTGTAGTCATGGACTCAGACCTGAATTTCAAGTGCCACATTAACACATAATTACAAGGTGATCCTTAAGAATATCAAGGATTAAAGGACTTACTGTATGTTTCAGTAGGATTTGTAAAGTACTTGTTCATGCATTCCTCTTCAGTAGACTCCCTATCTCCCAAACTCCCAATAATACAGCTGCAGTTGATTCAGAATGCTGCTGCTTGAGTCCTTACTAATACCAAGAAGGGGCATCATATCACCTCAGTTCAGATCTGGAGTGATATGGCTCCCTGTCTGTCAAAGGATTGATTTGGAAATACCACTGTTGGTTCAGGTGTAAATAAAACCCATTTTCTGATCTTCTGATACGTTATTATGAATCAACCAGAAACTATAAGGTATAGTCTGCGATAGGTCAGCTTTATTTCCCTTGAGTCAAAACTAAAAGTGGAGGAGAAGCGTTCAGCCTTTATTCACCGTAAATCTGGAACAAGCTCCCACAAAACTGCAGGGCTGCTACAACTGTCAGCTCTTTTAAATCAGAGCTGAAGAGTTTTCTTTTTGCCGTTGCCTTTCGTTGCCTTGCATTTTCTATTATTTTAATATTTTCCTTTTTAAATGTCCTTTTATATTTTGTTTCTTTTGCACTTTGTCCTAAAGCTTTCACAGTCCCCCCCCCCCTCCCCTTTTTTTTGTAAAGCACTTTGAATTGCTATAAAAAAATAAGCCATGATGCATATCGGGGGATTTTGTCCTTTTGTTGCTGTATTTGTTGTAATGGGGTGTGGGGTGAACTGTGTGAGGGGTGAGAATTATTTGACTGGAGTCTGTGTGCGTGTAATCTCTCAAGAACAGATTCTGCTCTGCGTTGGAATCTGTCGTGAAGGCTCGTCATAACATGTACGCACTGGGCTACAAGTGGGCGTGCCTTCAGATCAGGAAGCAGGCCGCGCTTTACCCAATCAAATGTAGTGGGCGGGATTCACGTGTCCGTCGATCTTTCCCCCTCGAAACAAACCCAAACTAATTTAACAATAGCGTCCGCGGAGCAGACAAAACCACGGAAAGATATTCACATTTTAACTTACTCTTTCATCATAGAAACAAGTGGGCTTATAACCAAAACGATCCATGTTCTCTGGGAGAAGTGGTGTTAGTGTTCCGTGTAGAAATATTGTTAGTGGGAATGAGAACATAGTGGCACCACCGGAAGTGAAAGCTGAAGGCAGACCAAAACCCCGGTTTCCTTTGCGCACGGGTGCTACGTCGCCATTGTCCCAGAGCCAAGTAAGATAGTACAAACAGCAGAGGGCGCTGTTTTTCATTCTTATTTGGTTCTGGGTTCCCAGATTGGTGTGCGTGTGTGTCTGTGTCAGGGACTCCGGTCCATTACTATGTCCTACTACTATGTCCACCAATAGCCTATGTTCTTCTATATTCTGTATCAAATCTCTTTGCTGAAAATAACTCACAACACGTTACAGGCTTGGCTACTTTCAACGAATGTATATAGGGCTGAAGTGGGTAATCTTACAGTATTTGTAATAATAATAATCAAAATCTACAAAGTAACAAGTAACTAAAGTTTTCAAATAATTTGTGTGTAGTAAAAGTATAATATTTGCCTCTGAGATGTAATAGAGTACTGAAAATTGGAAATACTCCAGTAAAGTGAAAATACCTCAAAATTGTACTTAAGTAGTACTTGAGTAAATGTTCTTACTGTAGATACTTTCCAGCACTGCTCACAATCCATGAGCTTGTAATGAGCTCTGCTCTGCTCAATTGCCCACAATTGGAACGCCAGGGTTATGTGAAACTGCTCTGTGACCAGCGGTGGGAGATCGCAGCTGTACTAGCAGAATCCATGTGGCGCGGGGGAACATGGGACACATAGAAGCAACAAATACGTCAATGAATCATGTCTGATTGATCTTGCCGGTTGAGCTATGGTTGCCATTGCATTTGGAAAATGAAAGACGTGTCACTTATTGAACTGATATGGGACACACTTTGTTTCTTATTTTTTGGGAATCAATCAATGACACACATCTTACTTCAAAGAACTCATAAACATATATACTACGATACAGGTTGTAACCACTTAAACCCTCTAGACTTAGTAAACTGGACCAGAGTTGTCTCTGTATTGGACCGCTTTTTTCTGTGTACACCAAATGTCTTTGCCAAAAATAGCGCGAGAGTTGCACGTGTTGTGAGCTTGTAGATTGGCTATTTTTGGCTAATGTTCCCCCATATGGATGCTGCTGGGGTTCAAGTGGTTATTATAATATACAAAAACTGTACATCAATGTTGTATCTTTTTCTGAGTGTCCCTTATTTGAATTTCAGGTAGTTGACTATACCCTATAGGTTGAGCGCAAGGCTATTAGGCTTCAAATGAAACATGAACATTGGTTGGTCAGTGAACCCGGCACAGCCAGAGTGAGATGGGAGGTCATTGGAGAAGAGATTGGAGGAGAGCGCCAAGTGGAGATGCAGCAGAGCGAATGCGTTGGGGTCTCGCGGCACTAGCAGCGTGATGACTCACAGAGCTGAGAGAAAGATGGAACAACAAACATCAGCAATTCAGGTCAAGCAGCCCGAGAGCTCAGACGTTGGCTTTTCCGTCTTTCAGAGGCCTGCCAGGTTTTTAGAGGGTTGGACACAAGCACACGCACACGCACACGCACACGCACACGCACACGCACACGCACACGCACACGCACACGCACACACACACACATCAATAAACAAACAAACAAACTGTAGATATCTATAGACTATATTCTACTGCCGGTTCTCACTCGAAGGCGTAAGGCGATCCTTGGAATATCAATGGTGTGTGCACCAACAGTGTGTGTGTGTGTGTGTGTGTGTGTGTGTGTGTGTGTGTGTGTGTGTGTGTGTGTGTGTGTGTGTGTGTGTGTGTGTGTGTGTGTGTGTGTGTGTGTGTGTGTGTGTGTGTGTGTTTCTGCACAAACATTAGAACAGATTACAAAGTCACTGAGGTGTTGAGGTGTAGTTGTTATTGTCACGGCAGAGTTGCCTCTTTCACCCAGAGAGACAAAGCACAAAGTTATAGATAAATACCCACAATGCTGAAAAGGCGATTTCCCAGCAGGCTTTCTGGGGAGAGAGAGTTTACATTCTGGAGTGAAACTTCACTCTCACTCTGAACATGACAGAGATTTGCTACAGTGGACACACGCACGCATGCACGCACACACACACGCGCGCGCGCACACACACACACACACACACACACACACACACACACACACACACACACACACACACACACACACACACACACACACACACACACACACACACACACACACACTTTGTTGCAAGGTAGATTCTGTGTTTAGCATCCCTTAGTCCTACTGGGAGATGGATTTAATATTGAGGTGGAATGAACGCACGCACGCACACACACACACACACACACACACACACACACACACACACACACACACACACACACACACACACACACACACACACACACACACACACACACGTTGCAACACAGTCTAATGAGACTGTGTTGCACACACACACACACACACACACACACACACACACACACACACACACACACACACACACACACACACACACACACACACACAGTTGTGCTGCCATCTACAGTATCTGAGGGCTCTGTTATTTGTCTCCTCTCTGTTATTCATCTCTTGTTATGACGCAGCGGGTGGTTGCATTTGGCGGCTGCTTTTGGACTATTTGTCACACAGATGACATGCTGGTTTATGTCTTGGCGCCTTAAACACGTCGGGGTGTCTGAGACTGGACGTGTATATTTCATGTGCAGCGTGTGCAAGGAGAAGCACTCATGCTAAGAGGGAGTTATGGATTGCAGCTTTAATAAATGTGAATATCGTCACCGTTGGCCGGGTGAAACCTTGTATGTCCCAAACTATTATTCAGAAATGGGTGAAAAGAACCTATGTTTTAGTCACTCGCTTTTGTTAATACTTTTCATTGGTTCAATAGTTATACAATCCACAGACACACTTAACCTGAACCACATTCACTTTTAAAGCAACTCAAAAATATTTTTGCTACTTTTCTGTGATGCGAAAGTAGCCTACGGCATTAGTTGGAACATTGAAATGTGGAGATACAAGGTCTCTGCATGTGTGTGTCTGATTATTCTACAAATGTCACTGATTGTTGCAGAAACATGATCCCCCCCAGTGTCATGTGCCATGATCATCAAACAGGTTATTGAGATTCCATAGGGGTGGAGTCTTACAAAAAATGGCATCATGAATGCTACCAATCCAATGAACCCCAAATTGGAATCACGGGTTGAGGACAGTGGTGCAAAGTAACTAAGTATTTACTCAAGTACTGTAGGTATTTAAAGTTATACAATGCAGAATCCCAAATAACGATTTTTAGCAACCTCTGCTGGTCACTACCGTCACTGCATACAATTTCCGTAATCCTCGATTACCCAGAATTCCATTCGTTTTCACCGGAAGCCGGAAGCGTTTCAAAAAGCGATCTTTTAATTGTTCTATACTATCTACGGATCGTTTCTCTTAGCCAGTGGAGCATTAGTTACCATGAGCTGTGCTTTCTTTTTCTGTTCTTTTTCGATCTTCTAATCCTACATTCTCTTAACATCAGCGTGAGGTTCCTTTTAGTTATTACCGCGATAGTTCCTGGCCAAACAGGAAACCGTTGCGGTAGTTCCTGGGGACGTCGGCCACGACGTCATGACGTTGGCCAGGAACGTCATTTCCCCGGGAAAGTCCCCCCAGTCCACATTCAATAGAAAATATATAAATAAAAGGCTTCCGGGGGTGAAATTCATGGAGTGGGTGTTGTGAAACTTTTGCCACTCACAAAAGATATACAATTTAACTTTAGTTTTGTTGAAAACGTTACCTAGTATTACTTTAAGTATAATTTTGAGGTATTTTTTACTTTACTGGAGTATTTCCAATTTTCAATACTTTTACTTCTACTCCACTACATCTCAAAGGCAAATATTGTACTTTTTACTCCACTACAATTATTTGAAAACTTAAGTTACCAGTTAATAGGTAGATTTTGATTATTACGACAACACATACAGTAACCACTTCAGCCCTATATACATTTCGGGCATTTGAAAATAGCAGATCTGCAAGCTTGTAGATCTGCTATTTTTTTAAGATACTAATACATTTTACACATTTGTAAACTTGTGAAAAGGGACATTCTGCATAATGAGTACTTTCTACTTTTGGTACCTTAAGTACATTTTGATGAGTATTTCCACATTGCAGTATTGATACTACAAATGCGAACAGTAGCAACGTCCCCCACAATTTTTTTGTGTCCTGTTAGCTACACCCCACGACTGACACTAGGCAACCCAGCCTGGCAGAGATATGTGCTCTGCAGAGTTCCCCTTTCCGGTTGTGTGTTTCGTGCGTGCGTCTGTGTGTTTGTAACAGGCAACAGGTTTCCATTGTTCATAAGCCTGGTTGACTGGTAGAAAAAAACGGTCCCATAGTCAGCCGGCTAATCCGGGCCTTGAGGCTGTGGTACCACTTGCCAGATAGTAGCAGTTGAAACAGTCTACTCTGTGGTTCGGGTGGCTGGAGTCTTTGATAATCTCCTCTTACCCAATCACATTCTCCCCTTGACTCACCATTTCTCTGTCTCTTTATCTCTTCACTCTCTCTTCGCTCTCTCTTCTCTCTCTCTGGGAGTGCTGTTACCCACATGGTAATATCTCCACCACTCATGAGCTCTGGTTGTGTCTTTCTGGAGAGGTAATCACCGCCGTGGCACCGTTCCACTTCATAAGCACACTACATATAGCCCTATATACTTTGTTTTACGATGAATAGCGACAATAGCTGATCTACAAGCTCACAACGTATCGCCATGTTCTGAGCTTGAAATCTTTTAACATTTTTGTCTACAATGACATGCCCAAAATAGGGACACCAGGGTCAAAGTGGTTAAACATGAATGCAATGCTATGTGGTACTAATTAAAAACGTGTGGTCAGTCCTCTATTGTTACACTGATCTAGTTCTTGCAAATACATTTTTAGCAATAAATGACCTCAAACAAATATAGAACAGAGGTGGGAGCAAAGCGAATGGGGTGCGTTTATATGAGGCCACATATTGACCTCTCTGCCCTGTCCTCCTGGGGACGGTTTGTCCCCGAGCGTGATCAGCGTGTGGATTCGCTAATGCTTGATTTATCCTCCGTCAAATGATGGTGTCGCGTGCCCAAAATAGCCAATCTACAAGCTCACAACACATCTCGGATGCGAGGTGTTGTGAACTTGTTGATCGGCTATTTTCAGCCTCAACCTTCAGGCTCCCCCGAGTTGGCAGGCAACCGGCTGTTCCCACTCAGCAAGCACACATGGATGTGAACGCACACACGCTGCCGGTGGACACGCGCACGGTGTATAACAGGCACATGGATTATGCTCCGTCTCTCCGCCCACACACGCACACATGCAGGATTAAACATATTTTCACTCTCACCTTGTACTATAGTGACCATCACCACCCATCACCACCACCCATCACCACCAATCACCACCCATCCTCGTCAACATGTGTTCAACAGGACCGTCTAGTCGCATAAAAGTCTGATGCAGGGGAGTCGTGTCAAACTGGTGCCTGATGGTCAAATCCTGTCAACCTGTTTGACGCAACGCTTGTGAGAATGTGTTGGATTCAACTCTATAGTGCAATTTATTCAATGGCAGACCTACATTGTGGCTTTGCTGCGCATGCATATTATGCACACATGTAGGTTTTGTAAAATCTTGAGTTGTATAGCTACCAGGGCATGATATTAAGTCCAAATTTGGTCTAACATCTTTATGCTTCTGTGCTCTGTGAGTGAGGAACTGGAAACAGCGATTCCATTCACTGTTAGGGCGGATTCAGACTGGGTCCGATTGATTCAAACCGTTCCCGAGTACGATTGGCCTCTCCCAGCTGGCCAGTATTCACATTGGCCAAAATTCGAACACACTCGAGACCATTTCATTCAACAGTAATGGTAAATATGTGCCTCATGGGGGCGCTGTGGACTATGGGGCTTTGGTAGATGTCATTCACAGAAAAAAAGTCACTTGTCAGAGTCTAGAGTGAATAATAAAGTTTGACTGTGTTCCTGACGTTGTCTTGAGTTATAATAACAACAGATCAACAATACACAACCAAAGCAGTGTGTGCACTGGTCTTTGAAACCTCGAAATGTAACGTCGTCTCTGTTAATATTATATTGGCGTCACGGACGCATCCTTGGTATTTTAGCAGTGACGTCACGGACTAATCCTTAGTATATTTATCCTTATATAGACGTTCGCTACACATGTGTTTTTTGTTTATGTTTTTTCACAGCTCGCGGTACTCAAACACTAGCGGGATTATTATTTCTTGTCAACATTCAAGTAGAACTATGAGAAGGTATAACCCAGCTAAAATAATGTGTCATTCTAAAAATATATAAATGATATATGATTAGCAGTCCACTTCCTTCTGTTGGTACGGATGGATTCACATTGCATCCGTAGCCGAGTATGCATGATCCGGATCCGAGACTACCTCCGGAGGCGGTCTCGGGTACGGTACGGTGATCCGTTTCGGGGAACGATACGCAACGTTCACACTATCACAACATCAGCCAAGTGGTCCAGGATGCGCACCCGGGACCATAGTGTGAATCCGCCATTACTGCATGGCGAAAGAGGTCAAAAGAAAAAACACAACATTGAGAACAAACTCGGATCAACCCAACAGAAGTTCAACATCGCTTTAAAGCAATGCCTATTTATTTGTTTTTGTCCATTTGGCTAACTTAACTTCCTGTGCACAGGCTGTTAATGCTCATAATGCAACAGGTACTTCCTTCATTTTGGGGTTTTCTTTGTCAGTCAGTCTATAAATACATCCATGGTGTTATATGCATCATGCTATCATACAGTATGCTCCTAGCTTCAGCTTTATGTCAGCCAATCTGATCAAAGTGAAGTGACATGCTATGCGCTCTCTCTCTCACACACACACACACACACACACACACACACACACACACACACACACACACACACACACACACACACACACACACAGTTGGTTTGTACCTCTGGGGTATTGAATTAGCCTGAATCTCGATGTTCTCCCCGATCCTTACATTTATAGTGTTGCGTCAGCAGAAAATCCTAAATAAACCTATTAACAGCCTTCTCCTCGGTAATGCAGTAAAGAGGCTTTTGATCCGATGGGCCGATGGGTTTATCTCGGTCCATAAAGTGCACGATACCGAGGCTTTTTGTGGTGTGTGAGGTGGGGGGGATAAAGGCAAATAAATAGCTTTGCCTTGGCATGGCTGGTCAGATATGCACACTGCCGCTAGCATGAAATTGGAATTTTACAATTGCATACTTACATGGCTGCACTATGCTGCTAATGCGTCTTTTCAGACAGATACTGTTTCCTTAAACCCTCTATTCTTAGTGAAAAGGACCTGAGTTGCAACCGATGCAACTACACTAAATCTGATCTACAAGCCCACAACGCGTTGCAAGGTGACACGTTGAGCTTGCAGATCTGCTATTTTTGGCAAACGTTGCCCCAAGAATGGCGATGCTGGGGTTCAAGTGGTTAATTCCTGGCCGCATAACTCCCCCCCCCTTTCACAGTGTATCAGTCTATTAGGTTGTGTGTCATACTGGTTGCAAATGAAACCCATTCTGTCAGGTCTCGCTAGGGCGTGCAGCACTAGCCAACACACAAGAGGGGGTTGTCTATAGCAGTACTTTGTTTTTGTTCAACAGACTTGGCAAACCAAAAATTACATAATTTAACAGTGGACCACTACCAACAGTTTAGCAGAAAGAAGGTGGCCATAGACATGTTACAATGAAACACACTCACTACAGTCTACAGTTTATAATATAGATGGTAGAAAGTCTGTGTTTCATTGTAACATTGTTTTCAACTGAATTGAAGTGTTAACGTGACCCAGCACTTTTCGGAGATGGAAATAAGTGCTTTAGCCTTGCAGAGGGCCCTGCCCGCCCCTTCATTATCGACATAATTTGTCAACAAAATCAAGCTAGAGTGGAACTACTAACATACCGGAACCATTTACTCAATTGCCTGCATTGCCCATCTTGTCTATCTGACTTCTGCCTCCCTGAATCTGATTTGACTAATGTTAAAGCTACACTATGTCACTTTAGTGATTTTGTATTATATTTATTTTTGACCAATCTGTATGGTAGTATATTAAGCAAGGGATAATCAACAGGGAGCCGGTCAACAGTGGCGTGCACAGACATTTTGAGGGGCAGGTACTCAACAAAATAAAAGGGAAAAAAGGGCACCTTGTGCGGTGAGCGGAACCGCCGGCTGCCCTAGTAGTGTGATATTTATTACAGGCACATCTTGTACGTCGTAATTGCATATGTATTTGTTTCAATAGCCATATGCTGTCTGATGCAGATGTGAAAGAAAAAAGCTTTTTTTCTTCTTTTTCTAAAGGGCACTTCTGGTCCAGAGGGCAAAGGGCAGGTGCTGTAGCACCACCTAGAGTCTATCTGTGCACGTGCCTGCCGGTCAATTTCTCTGCTTATTTCTCAATAATGACCAGCTCCCCATTGATTGTCCCGCATATTACACGGCTACCACTTAAAAGAAAAGTAAGGTATGCAGTGCAACATCGGCTTGGAAAGCATTGGTAGTGTTGATCAAATATGAATCAATATTCTGGCAGGCTCCATTATCTCAGTGGAGAAAAAAAATCAGCACTAACATAGTGTAGCTTTAATTTATCTGAACACTCTACAACTCCACCTTAGATACTGTAACACCTGTTAAATCTAAAATTAAGCATACTAGTGTCATCTCCTTGGATCACTGAGAATATCCACAGTTTTAGAAGAAAAGAGAAGAGAATGTCGGAGGACTGAATGTAGTTGGGGAAACACATGGCTCAAGGTTCCCTACCTACAGTTGGATTATTAGTCATTTTGATTAATTTCTGCTAAATGATTATTTTCAGTCAAACTTTACATAAACTCTACCACAAAGCTTCTGCTAAAAGAACATACTTATTTATTAACATTAAAATGAGGTATACAGAGCTACTTTTTAATAGCAAACATTTTAAATAACTAATAACGATAACAATCTTTGCCTGCATAAAAAAAAGTCCAAAGTCCCCGTTTTTAAAACAATAAAATAGCCATCAAACCAACTAAAAATTAACTAAACAGCCCAATTCCAACACAAAATTAAGTGCTGTATTCTAGTGATACCATATCTAAAATTGTCATCAAAACTACAATAATAAAACATAATACATTCAGCAGCAGGTATGGTCATTAGAAATCTGTTTATAAACCAACAGTTTTTTTTCCATAACGATTTTCTTTTTTTTTAAATACACATTTGGAAACACAAGGTAATGTCAATTTTGGTACATCTTAAATTGTGTCTGTGTGATACATACTGTAGTTATCTCTCTCTCTAAAAATCTAACTGGTGTTCCAGAGTGACGCGGACCTTCTTCGGTAACACTTTCAGAGGGAGAGGATTGTAATTGACAATTACTGGAAAGAGTCTCTCAGTGAGATCGCGTCCGAGGGTGAAGGACAGGTATGTAGGTGTGTGTTAGAATCAGGATCAGTGAAGTACAGCTTTCTTTTGAGCCAGTCAAGCTGGACCCTGATCCTCTGGGCATTCTTGTTTACGGGCAGATTAGTGGATGCTCCCGATGAGCGTGCTTTGTATTTACCATCACAGAACTCTAGTAACCAGAATTTACCCCAAACCTTCAGGTAACTCTGTTCTGACACACCCAGTGCCCAGGATGCATTGTCTACAACCTCAACGTCCCAGCTGTGAGTCCCTGAGTCAAAGCCCTCAGAACCTTGGACAAAGAGATAGCTGCACCTCTCTGGGTTGTCAGGAAGCTGCTGTGTTGCTCCACCGAGTGTCACACAGGTCAGGTCTTCAGACAGGATCAGTTCATCATAGGCCGTGTTGGGGTCCAGAATCACAGGAGCGTAAGAGACGATCTCCTTCATCTTGTCCCAGACACTGAAGGACAGGTTACCCAGGTGTTGGGCCACATCCATCAGTGTTCCTGAGACTGGCTGTGGGTCCGGCAACTGGACCATGAGCTGGATATTTTCCTCTGTGGCCTTGTAGTTCCTCAGGAACGAGACGTCATTGTAGTCTTCCGACTGGTCCTCAACGGCTCTGATTGAATCTGAAAGGGTCATCATGTCTCTGTTCACTCTTCTGTGCCTCTTCCTCCCTCATAGAAAAGAGCCTGGCATCCTCTTGCTTTTGTAGGAAGACTTCATGGCAGGAAGACTTCATGGCACAGATAACAGGTGAGCTCCTCTTGCTGCCGAGTCAAAAGGGAAGCCATTTTGTATGCATTTAGCACTCCCTCGCTGCCTGGAATTGTACTTGAGGCAGAGTCACTCATGCTGTTCAGCATTACAGCAGAGAACTACACAACACCAGGAGAAACAAAAGTAATAACATTATGATTTCAGAGCAGCAGTATAAGTAGTAGCAATATACATAGAACTGTTAAGACAAAATTCTAAATTAAATAATCAGTGGACTACCAACTGTTGACAGAGGAGTTAATACGTTAAGGGATATTCATATTCACTTACATACATGTTTGCGGTCATTTTAACATCTACTCAGGTTTTTGTGAGCACCCCAGACAGCTTTTAAGTTGCTTGATTCAGTATTTAGATATTTGACATTAATTTTATCAGACACGGCCCCTTCCTATACAAACCCATTGTAACTGTTAGATTCATTGAAAACTACCGACCTAGGTTCTGGTAGCCTCGGAAACCCATGCCTTTTTTTTTTGTTTCAAAAGAAAAAAAGCCTGGGAGAACCATGCAGGAACGGTGGTTTCTAAACCTTGTTATTTTTTATTTGACCAAAATATTATATAATATATTATAAATACACGTAATTGAAAAAACACGCCCCCTTCACACATTAGGACAATGTCAGAACCAAGGACGTGTGTTTTCAATGAATCTAATATGGTTAAAATGGAGTTTATGGGTTTGTATTCACCTGTTTCCTAGGCTGTGTGTTTTCCACTTCCTGTCGGATTTCATTGGATATCATTAGTCATCTGACCAGTTTCATTGGATTTCATTGGATCAAATCGACAGGAAGTGGAACACACACAGGAAGTGAAAAGCCTAGGAAACAGGTGAATAGGAAGGGGGTGTGAGCCATAGACATATAAAGGTAGACGCCTCATTCGGCTCTGAAGCGTCTGTATCTCGGGCGCGCTTCCTGCCTCCGCAGGGCTGCCTGTGCGTCACACACGCGGAAGTTCGGTAGGCCAATCAGAGGCAGGTGGGGGCGGGTCTTTTTGTAACCCAGCTCTTAACCCAGCTCTTAACCCTTTGAGAGGCAGCAGCTGACAGCTGTGCGCAGCATCTAGTTAGTTGGAACTTGGCAAACTCCACACTCTATTTGTGAAATTCAAATAAGAGACTGGTCCTTTTTCATATAAAGGTCCATTATTTATTCAGCATTTGAGTCACGGAACACCGTTTGATAAGCTTTAGCCTCTCACACCCAAAACTTAGAATGTTATCATTCGATTAGATGTTGTCAAAATAACAATTATTTACGTTCTCTAATTGTGTACTTGTTTAGTAAGTAATGTAGATGGTTAACAATTTGACTCTTCTTGACAGTGTGAAATGTTATACTCAAGATTTAAAGATCTATATAAGGGTCCATTTGGTTATCAACTCTCCATCATTTAGCTGGGGACCACCTGGAACCCCCTCAAGGACCACTGGTGGTTCCCGGACCACTGGTTGAGAACCATTGCACTGACAAGTCCCGGAAAAGACGCACTGTGATTGGCCAGTAGTCAACGCGCTGTGAGCGCTGTGATTGGCCAGTAGTCACTTTGAGTGGCAGGTGCAGCCGTGCAGGGCGGAAGAGCCGTGTGTATTGCGATACAAGTCGCCCCAATGAACTGCAGAGGCCAATGAGGTATCTAGGTTTCTAATATCTATGGTGTGAGCATAGACATATAAAGGTAGACGCCTCCTCTGGCTCTGAAGCGTCGGCATCTCGGACGCACTTCCGCTTCCTCTATGCTTCCGGGGGGCAGCTGGAAATTTCCTTGTGCGTCACAGAAGGGGGCGTTCAGTAGGCCAATCAGAGGCAGGTGGGGGCGGGACAACTAGATTCTGACAAGTCCTGGGAAAGACGTGCTGTGGTTGGCCAGTAGTCAACACGCTGTGATTGGCCAGTGCCAGTTCCCCCCGGAAATATGGCGGCCACCATACCAAACGGGTTGCTCCAACGAAGTGCAGAGGCCAATGAGGTATCTAGGTTTCTATATCTATGGGTGTGAGATCAAATGAATGTCAAATATCTAAATACTGAATCAAGCAACTTAAAAACTGTCTGGGGTGCTCACAAAAGCCAGAGTAGACGTTTTAATCACCCCAAACATGTTTGAAAGTGAAAAATCATTTTAAGCAGACTAATTGGATTGAATACATGAATTTCCATTACTTGCCATGTAAAAGCTTGGACTCAACAGCATTGACATTTTTTTATACTTCTGGGGTCGCCAACACATTTGTTGTATGGCTGATTGCTTAGTACAGTTCAGTGACCTGTACCACTAGGTCAGGGACCAGGGCTCCAATCATTTTGAATATTCACTCATAACGCAGAGCACATATTTTATGTTCTCCCTCTCTTTTTTTTTTTGCAGCGCCTCTTGCCTGCCAATCAATCAACTACTGTATGCTGCTCCACTACAAATATGGGAAAAATGAGTAACAAGTACTCAAATGTTTGAAAATATCAGATCTACAAGCTCGCAACACATGCTTGTAGGTCAGGCCTATAAAATAGGGCTTAAAGGGGTAGTTCACCCCCCAAATAACTTTCTTTCTATTGATTACTCACCCCATGGAGCCTTGAATTCATGGATATTTTTTTGTTTTTGTCGCATTCCTTCCTTTATTATTTGATTATAATAAATTTAGCCCCATTGATTCCGGTAGGAGACACAAATGCATTTGTGTCTCCTACCGGAATCAATGGGGACACATTTATTATAATCAAATTATTGGCTTAGGAATGTGACAAAAACAAAAAAATATCTATGAATTCAAGGCTCCAGATGGTCAGTAATCAATAGAAAAAAAGTTATTTTGGGGGTGAACTACCCCTTTAAGTGGTTCATGCATGTTTTAGAATATAATTAATATCTGCAAAGTAACTACAAAGTAAAGTTTTCAAATAACTGTAAAGGAGTAAAAGTACAATATTTGCCTCCGAGATGTAGTGGAGTAAAAGTATTGAAAATTGGAAAAACTCCAGTAAAGTAAAAAATACTTAAAAATGTTACTTACAGTGAGTAAATGTACTTGGTAACTTTACACCATTGTATATCAGTAACACAATAGTTAAACTCAGTCACAATCTCACCATCTATAAATGTAAACACCGGAAAACACAATATTTCTACACACTCAGAGATCACAGCTGCAAATTATCAAAGGTAATTAAGGAGCGGTGGAGGAGGAAACGCAAATTGCCGTTGACGCAGTTGTTTGACACCATTTACTTCCCGTAGTTCGGAGCAGCGTTGCCATGTCTGCTTATTATAAGCAACTTTGGGCTTGTTTTTCTGTAAAGTTGCTTGTGAATATTGGTAGTTGCTGGTTGCGGGTTTTTTGGGCTTGTTTCTAAAGTGTAGATGCTTATTTGGGCTTGTTTCCCAATGCTGTTTAAACCAGTGGTTCTCAAACATTTTCAAATTAAGGACCCCCAATATAATATGTATTTGTCCACGGACCCCCATCTGAATGTATTTTGTGACCCCTAACCAGATTGGTGTTGCTAAAATGTTCAAAAAATACATCTTTTTGCCAGACCCAAGGGTTCGGGCTTACATGAGGCTTTGTACCTGTTTCGTCCATACGGGCATGGTCACTTTGTCCTCCGGCCCCACCCCAAAAAAAGTCTGTCACTTTGTCCTCCGGCCCCAGCCAAAAAAAAATCTGTCCCCAAAAAAAGTCTGTCCATACATGGGCATAGAAGGGACACACGTCGTCGTGCGAAGCCCGGCCAATCAGATTTAAAAAATGACATCATTATTATGTTACATACTAGGACTTCATTCTGGGTCTGGCAGAACCAGGTCTCCTGGTCTTTTTTAAAATAGCCATAACCTAGTTCATTGGTTCTCAAAGTGGATTTCAGGGACTCTGGGTTCCTTTATGGGGGGGTCTAAATGGACCCTTACAAGTATATAACTCTGACAGTGTACAAATGGAACCAAATGCCCATTTGATTCCATTTGTACACTGTCTGGAGACTTTGAGAACCACTGGTTGGCCTATAGTCACTTCTTCTGGGCTTGTTTTCATATACCTGGTTGCTTATTTCTTTCACAAGACCTGGCAACGCTGTCTGTAGTTTGGAGTCCGGAAGTAAAGCGAGAGTCAGGAAGGAAGAGAAGAGTAGAAAGTTGTACCAACATTAAACAACATGTAAGTAACGATAACTATTCATGATGAAATGCTTGTTTTTACGCTCCGGCTAACACTGATATATTCTCTCGTGTGTGTGTTTTGAAGCCTCTAACATGGTGTCGTCATACATGTTAATGAAACATGACAGATATTAACGTTAGCCTGTGTTAGCATCAGATCAGTCAGTGCCACATCGTCACTTTGACAGCAGTGGGTGGGAGAAAGTACTCAAATGTTTTACTCAAGTAAAAGTATCAGTAATGCATTGTAGAAATACTCAGCGGTGGAAAAAGTACTCAAATTCTTTACTTAAGTAAAATTACCAATACTGCAATATAAAAATACTAAAAGTCCAGAATTAAAAATGTACTTGAGTAAAAGTACAAAAGTATAGGCATCAAAATGTACTTAAAGTACCAAAAGTAAAAGTACTAAATATTTGAAAATAGCAGATCTACAAACTCACAACGCGTTGTGAGCTTGTAGATCTGCTATTTTCAAATAGCCTAGGTATAAAATAGGGCTAAAGTGGTTAATGTATGTTTTATAATGTAATCATTTATATCTTAAAAGTAACTAGTAACTAAAGTTTTCAAACAATTGTAGTGAAGTAAAAGTACAATATTTGCCTCTGACATGTAGTGGAGTAAAAGTAAAAGTATTGGAAATTGGAAATACTCAAGTAAAGTACAAATACCTCAAAATTGTACTTAAGTACAGTACTTAAGTAAATGTACTTAGTTACTTTCCACCACTGCTCAAATGTTTTACTTAAGTAAAAGTATCAGTAATGCATTGTAGAAATACTCTGTTACAAGTAGAAGTCCCGTGCTTGAGTAAAAGTACAAAAGTATCGGTATCAAAATGTACTTAAAGTATCAAAAGTAGAAAGTACTCGTTATGCAAATGTTTTCAAATGTGTAAAAATCATTTGAAAATAGCCAATCTGCGTCGCATAGTGAGCTTGTAGATCGGTTATTTTCAAATGGGCGAAATGTATATGGTTTGAAGTGGTTAATGTGTGTTTTGTAATAATAATCCAAATGTACAAAGTAACTAGTTTAAAAATAAGTGTAGTAAAAGCATAATATTTGCCTCTGAGATGTAGTGGAGTAGAAGTAAGAGTACTGAAAATGTAATATACTCCAATAAAGTACAGTACTTGAGTACATGAATTTAATCACTTTACACCACTGGTCAATAATATGTTGTGGCCAAAAGAAATACCCTATGTCTTCTGAAAGCAAACCACAGACTGGGCTGGAAACAAATGGACCCCTATGGGTCCATTTGGTTCCCTTTTGGAGTTACAGATGGACAAGGGTCTGTTTGCTTACATTTGTAGAATGTGATTTAAATTAACACTCCGGATTTGGAGAGGGCGTTAACTTTGGTTATTTGTTGTTTTTTTGCCTAGCCTAGAATTGTCTGTTATGCAATCATGTTTTTTGTTTCCATCAGTACATGAGACTAGGGTACACACACTGCAGCTGTGTTTTGCCTTACGTTGTCGAGGGATACAAGTACAACTTTCTTCAATATCCTTCCGATACTGACGTTCTGACATGGTTCACCAAAATGTATTCTCCATGGGGGGATTTGGTGTCGCCCTAACACAGACAGTGACTGCAGTGCTGGCTTTGGGTTTAATGCCAGCGAATGTGACAGTTAGATTTGTTCCATCCTTTATTTTGCGCTAATACCACCCTGTTCAATAAGAAAGCTCACAACGCTAACCGTGTGATGTGATGTTCAAGTTCCCTGAAGATGGATTAAAGCTGCAATCCATGACTTATTGGAACGATTAAAACGTTATTTTAACTAAACTGTATGGTAGCACATGTGGAAAACACTAGCACATCTGTATGGTAGAGTCTGTTAAAACACTATAACTGACTAGTACATCTGCAGTCGTTGGAGGTGGTCCCCCTACTCTGCCATTGAGACACAGACCAGTTGACACCAGTGGTGGAAAAAGTACTAAAATTCTCTACTTAAGTAAAAGTACCAATACTGCAGTATAAAAATACTCTGTTACAAGTAAAAGTCCAGAATTCAAAATTTACTTGAGTAAAAGTACAAAAGTATTGGCATCAAAATGTACTTAAAGTACCAAAAGTAAAAGTACTAAATATTTGAAAATAGCAGATCTACAAGCTCACAACGCGTCGCGATGCGACGCGTTGTGAGCTTGTAGATCGGCTATTTTCAAATAGCCTATGTATAAAATAGGGTTGAAGTAATTAAGGTATGTTTCATTATATCATAATTTATATCTAAAAAGTAACTAGTAACTAAAAGTTTTCAAATAAATGTAGTGGAGTAAAAGTACAATATTTGCCTCTGAAATGTAGTGGAGTAGAAGTAAAAGTATTGCAAATTGGAAATACTCAAGTAAAGTTACAAATACCTCAAAATTGTACTTAAGTACAGTACTTAAGTAAATGTACTTAGTTACTTTACACCACTGGTTGACACGTACAAACAGGTAGAAATGTGTTTTCTCATGCAGGAGACCTTGCTCCAAACACGGGTAGTACATGAAAGCTACGGATTGCCACTTTAAACTAACTTTTTGAGTAATACAATATTTTTTTTGTGATCTCACAGGGGTTGATTTTACACAGCCATCAGGAGGAATGTTCCTCGGTACCACTCGTCCCAATTGGCACAATAAAAGCTCCCATCTAGCGTCCCTCTCGCAGCCTCTGGAGAAGAAGGTGGCCGTAGTGAACGGTCACAGAGGACTCCTGTAGCCTGCTCCCAGTCCCAGAGTTAGCCATGGCTCGCGAGGAAGAGGAAGAGGAGCTGACGCCGGCGGAGGAGGCCAGGCCCAAGGAGGAGGTCGACGTGTTCACGTCGGTGCGCTTCCTCGGCTACATCTCCAGCGTCACCCTGCTGGTGGCCGTGTGCGTGGGCATGTACGCGTGCTGGGAGGTGACGGACGAGCCCATGATCCTGGTCATCTTCATCCTGGGGCTGTTCGTCCTGGCCATCGCCAGCATCCTCCACTACTACTTTGCCATGGAGAAAGCCAGCCGCAGCCTGTTCCACCTGTGGCTGGGCTTCCTGCTGGGCCTCCTCTGCTTCCTCAACAGCCCCGCCCTGTTCCAGAACGTCAAGCTGCAGGTCAGTGGTGGAAAGTAATTAAGTACATTTACTTAAGTACTGTACTTAAGTACAATTTTGAGGTATTTGTACTTTACTTGAGTATTTCCAATTTCCAATACTTTTACTTCTACTCCACTACATCTCAGAGGCAAATATTGTACTTTTACTCCACTACATTTACTTGAAAACTTTAGTTACTAGTTACTTTTCAGATATAAACTATGATATTATAAAACATACATTAACCACTTTAGCCCTATTTTATACATAGCGGCTATTTGAAAATAGCCGATCTACAAGCTCACAACGCGTCGCATCGCGACGCGTTGTGGGCTTGTAGATCTGCTATTTTCAAATATTTAGTACTTTTACTTTTGGTACTTTAAGTACATTTTGATGCCAATACTTTTGTACTTTTACTCAAGTAAATGTTTTATTCTGGACTTTTACTTGTAACAGAGTATTTTTATATTGCAGTATTGGTACTTTTACTTAAGTAAAGAATTTGAGTACTTTTTCCACCACTGCTGCAGGTCACCAACTACCTCCTCCTGGCCAGCGTGGCGATGAAAGCCATGTGGGCGCTGACCGAGCGGATATGCAGCTCCGTCCGCTACGAGCCCACGCTGCTCGAGTCGGGGGAGTTCCTGGAGCTCCTGGGCATGGGCGTCGCCAGCACCGTCATGCACCTCCCCGAGTCGGCGGCCATCGTCGGCCTGGTGGTGGCCCTGGGCACCCTCATCGTGGACCTGAGGATGAAATCTCTCCTGGCGCTGCCCAACCTGATCTGCTTCACCCTGGTCACGGCGCTGGCGTTCTTCCAGGCGCTGGGCATCAAGGCCAACCCCTACGCGCTGGGCTGCTACCTGGGCCGGCTGCTGTGCGAGCCCCTGCTGGACGTGTACTTCAGCGGGCTGGGTCCCAGCGAGCGCTGGCTGCCACTGCTGTCCCTGGGCCGGGTGTGGAGGAGGCTGTCCCTGCTGCCTCTCAGCCTGGCCGAGCTGGCCTTTTTCGTCCTGGCTGCCTTAAAGGTACACTCAGGAATGCCTTAACCACTTAGTTATTCCCTTATTCTTCTTCGTACTGCAAATAGCGAAAATGGCCGATCTACAAGCTCACAACACATCGCACTGTGACATGTTGTGAGGTTGTAGTTTTTGCAAATTTCCTGGACGTTTCTGACAATATAATGCCCAAAATACGGATGCCAAGGTTAAAGTGGTCAACAGCAGTGGGTGGAAATCTGTATTCTCATCATGTGTGACCCCTCAATGAAGAATGAGCGCCTAAGCAAAATTATTAATTTCTCCAAATTGTGAATCACGGCCCTTGACAGACCGATTTTGGCTAATGTGGGTTCTTGTCAGGGCTGCATGATTATCATTAAATGATATGGCCCCACCAATTCAATGTTATGATCATTTTACGTATGCAAAGCTAGCATTAAAATGACCTTAAATAATTCATTTATTGACTGTGGAATCTAAAACTGGTACTGCTGTTTAACCAAGTGTGATCGCATCTTTAATCCATTAAGACCGACTTCTTTGGCTATTCAAAAATAGCAGATATACAAGCTCATAGCGCGAGTGCCGCGCTATGAGCTTGTAGATCTGCAATTTCTGTGCAAACCTTTGAATATATATATATATATATATTTTTTTTATAAAGCGAACAATTGTAACTCAAATCTTTGCTTCTGGGGGATTCTACAAATGTCTTCTAAACAGTTTTTTGAAAAAAACTTACGTACGTTGTTGTAAGTGGTTCTCAAACTTTTTCATGTCAAGGACCACCCAAAATTATATGTATTTGGCCGTGGACCCCCATCTCAAAATATTTTGTTCCAGGGACCCCCCAGGAGTTGTAACATGAGTTTAAAATGTTCGCTTAAAAAATATATATATTCAAAGATTTGCAAAAAAAATCAAGATTTCTCAAAAATAGCAGATCTACAAGCTCATAGCGCGGCACTCGGTGCCGCGCTATGAGCTTGTAGATCTGCTATTTTTGAATAGCCAAAGAAATCTTAAAACGACACGGTTCCTGGTCTAAATGGGTTAAATAATATATACAAAACATTATTTATTTTACCCTGTTTAATTACTTTCTTAGCTGTTGGTACGAGGCATTCTACTTTCCGATAACATGAACGTGTCTTGACCCTTCCAGCTGGGTCACCTGGAGCTGTGGTACCTGGTGATACCGGGCTTCTGCGTCTTCGGCCTGTTCTGGTCCGTGTGCCACGTGGTGCTGCTCATCACGCTGTGGGGCTTCCACACCAAGCTGAGCGAGTGCCAGAGCGCCTGGCGGTCCCAGCGCTCCGGCAAGCGCAGCCTGGACCGCGTCATGGCCTCCAGGGGCATCCGACACTTCTGCCTCATCTCCGAGCGCCTGGTTCTCTTCTGCCTGCTGTCCACCGCCATCCTGGGAGCCGTGTCCTGGCAGGTGAGAGAACTATTATTGCGTTGTAAGCTTGTCGATCAGCTATTTCTGCTTTCCTTTACATGTATAAAATTATTAAATATGTCAATAATGACTGTATATTTAAGTTATTTGTCATATCTGCCCTGTGCATTTTTTTTTATTACAAAGCCTAAAAGGCAAACAGAAATTGTATTTGTATTCATACGTGGCAATGTTCAACGCCAAACACACAATTAAATAGTTAATCGCAATTATTTGAGTGACAATTAATCGTCTGCTTAAATTTGTAATCGTGACAGCCCTAACTACTAGCAATGATAACACTGATACTTATTACTTGTGCTACTGCCAACTATGAACCACTGTATGTCAATACTATCTACTGGTGCGGGACTGTTATTACTTATTACTGCTATTGCTGCTGCTTCTACTAATACTATTACTATTGCTGCTGCTACTACAAATACTATTGTTATTATACTACTGCTGCAGCTTCTAGCGCTTAAACTGGTGTTACTAAATAAAAAAGGTTTAGTTTGTCCTTGCCAATGCTGTAGCGGACGGTTAAGACATAAACATGGACTTCTAGCCATCTGCCTGTCTCTATGAAAATGATAAAATGCCATTCGTAGCGCACACAGCCCACTCCTTTAAAAAAAACATCTTATGTGAATCCAGTATGATAACGGCCGCAACAGTGGAATGGTAATTACATTCTCTCATTTTTAATCAGCGAGGTTCACTCAAGAAGCAACACATTTAGTATGATACACAGGTCATGCTGTTGCACAATACAATAAAAGTAGCCAATTATTATTATTCCTTTTTTTCTCCCGATTCAGTTGTTAAACCAATTAATTCCTCCCACTGCTTAGTGTTTGCCACTGCTGTTGGACTCACCTGTCAGTGAGGACCCCCCCCCCCCCCCACCAGGAAGACGTAGTGCCTCCGCCCTACTCCTCCCGTTCAACATTCCCCGCCGACAAGCGCTGCCCCAACCCGTATAGGAGTATGCGCCGTGACAAAGATCACTCTCACCGCCCGGCTTCCCTCCCCCGAATACGGGCCAATTGTGTTCGTATAGGCCCTTATTATGGATCCACCGCGGTCACGGCGGATTCAAACCGCTAGACCAGTGGTGGGCAGTGCCTTCTCTGTATTAACACATTCAATCCGGGAACGCATCTCTGTCATTTTAGATTTTCTTTGGCTATTCAAAAATAGCAGATCCTCAAGCTCATAGTGCGGCACTATGAGCTTGAGGATCTGCTATTTTTGAAAAATCTTGAACATTTGCGCAAATCGTTTGTCAAACGTTTGTCAAATATTTTGTTCCAGGGACCCCAGAAGCAAAGATTTTACTTACAAATATTAGCCTTAACAAATATATATATATTCAAAGATTTGCAAAACGTTCACGATTTTTCCAAAAATAGCAGATCTACAAGCTCATAGCGCGGCACTCGGTGCCGCGCTATGAGCTTGTAGATCTGCTATTTTTCAATAGCAGAAGAAATCTAAAGTGACAGAGACGCGTTCCCGGATTGAATGGGGCTAAAGCCATGGCAATAACCAAACATTTTTACAATGCCAAGACCAGCCCCGCACCATATCACGGACCACTGTTATAAACCCCGGAGTGAGATGCTAGTGGCAGTGTGGAGTTGTTAGTCAATCCCCTAAAACTGCGACACTGCCTCCATCAAGCGTAACAAATTTAATTAGTGCTTTAATATCCCATATCCACTCGCATGAAGAGCAGCAATAAATACATTATTTAGCCTTGTTAGCGTTCACCTTGTAATAGTCTCAGGGGCCCACAATCCTAATTTGAGACCTGTTTATTGTTCATTTCAATTGTGAATTTGCTCGGGGAAAATTAGTCACAAAGTTTAGTATTCATCGTTTGGTGGGAATTTCTGAGACATTGCATGTAGGCATACTTATTTCTTCAGGCTGTTGAAATGCACTAAATAGGGTTATGTAGGGCCAAGCCACTTAAATCCACTCGAGTCTGTACAGCCAAATTACTAAGGGTTCCTCAAGCTTTCAAAGTCTCAAACTGACATTCATTAATAAGTTCCAAGCCGGCATTGTATCTCCTCCAATTGATGTTTCTTTTTGCGGTACCAAACCCTCGATAAAGACGACAGTTGATAAGCGAGTCTTTCATCTTTCTTCCCCTGATGTACTCTAGACAGATCACTATATTCTACAGCAGGGAATGCAACTCCACTAGAATAAATGGAAAGAAAACACATTGACTATTTCATACCAGAACATCAAAGTGTCTGAGGCTGCAGAACCATTACAGCATCTCAAGTGCTTGTCATCTACCTACCTATCAGCCTGGTGCTTTTGCTCTCTTCAGTCGTGGACAGTAACCGAGTACATTTACTTGATTACTGTAAATTTTTTGAGTATCTGAACTTAACTTGATACAGAATCAAATGTGTTATGGTCATGATGCGTCAGGAGCATGGTTGGCTTTGTTCCAGACTTACAATTTTATATATATATATATATATATATATATATATATATATGGATTTTCTGCAACGTGTATGGAGTAAATTGAACATTGAAACTACGTCCTAAAAGTGGGTTGTCACTACGAAGGTCTGTTGTATGCATTGTAACCTTCAATAGAACAGGACATTACACCACCTTACGCTACTGCCCTCTGGGCGCGGACACATAACTCTGAGGTGCAGAAAGGCTCACTTTGGAAAAAGCGTGATACCCAGAGATAATGGCCGCCTTAAATAACAGTCTTTGCTGAACAGGTCTGGGTGTGTACCGATGTCTGTCATGGTCCCTTGTTATTGTGTCGTCTGATATGTGCAGTGCTGTGTAAAGGAATTTCCCTATTGGAGACAAAGTCTAAAGTCTTGTTTGTCCACTAGGGCTGCATAGTTCTGACTGAAATGCTAGAGTATTTTGATGTTCTCACAGTTAAGTAATTCTGACGTTATGTATTAATTATATTAGCCCATTAAAGGTAGGGTAAGTGATATTTTTTGGTTAAAACAAAAAGTATTTTTTTTTAAGGTTAAAATACTATATTCTGATAGTAATCATTGCTATAGAGTGTTTGTTCAGTAACAGATGTCTCCCCGTCTCTCCAGCTCTTTAATAAACAGAAAATACATTTTTCGGTAGGTGTCAAAATCTCAGCCAATCAGGAGAAAGTACCCATTTTTAAGCTTAATTTGTATAGTTTTCAGTTCTAATTTTGCATGCTCATTTCTTAGTGTCATCACTTCCAATTTCACTTGTTTAATCTGTATCCTGATTGAGTTCTCTGTCCTGGTTGGATAAAATTGGAAATGAAACTACAAAAAAAAAAAAAAAACTACAAAATACATTTTCTGTTTTATAAAGAGCTGGAGAGACATGGAGACTTTTTATATGGACAGGACACTCTATAGTAACGAGCACTATCAGAACATAGACCCATTTTGCAATTATTTGAATAATTGCAAATCACTTACACTACCTTTAAGACCAGGAAAGCATCTGTCATTTTAGATTTTAACCACTTGAACCATTATTTTATACTTTGGCTATTAAAAAATAGCAGATCTACAAGCACCGAGTGCCACGCTATCTTTGAATATATATATATATATATATATATATATATATATATATATATATATATATATATATATATATATATATATATATATATTTTTTTTTTTTTTTTAAGCAAACATTTGTAACTCAAATAAAAAATTGCTTCTGGGGGTCCTTGGAACTAAATATTTAGAATATTTAAAATATAATTTAAATTTTGCGGGTCATTGACATTAAAAAGTTGAGCGCCACTGATATTATAGCAACTTATAGCAACCTCAGGTCTTGAGTTAGTAATGTATGTTGACTACAGCAAGTGAAAGGGCCCAGTATTGCCAAAGACGGTTTGAGATTCTGTTAGACTATTTAGTATCTATACAGGATGTATAAACTCTTGCCTGTGTTTTGCCTGCAGCCGTACAGCGGTCTCTTCCTGAGCGCTCTGCTGGTGGTGCTGCCTCTGGAGTCCCTGACCCACGGCCTGTTCCACGAGCTGGGCAGCTGCCTGGGGGGAACCTGTGTCGGCTACGCCCTGGTCGTCCCCACCGCCAACTGCAGGTACAGAGGGGGGGGGGGGAGTGTTTACTTGTCCTGGGGGAGGGGGAATTACTTTTCCTGTTTCCAGTGGTGGAAAAAGTACTCAAATTCTTTACTTAAGTAAAAGTACCAATAATGCAATATAAAAACACTCTGTTACAAGTAAAAGTCCAGAATTAAAAATGTACTTGAGTAAAAGTACAAAAGTATTGGCATCAAAATGTACTTAAAGTACGAAAAGTAAAAGTACTAAATATTTGAAAATAGCAGATCTAAAAGCTCACAACGCGTCGCGATGCGACGCGTTGTGAGCTTGTAGATCGGCTATTTTCAAATAGCCTAGGTTTAAAATAGGGCTAAAGTGGTTAATGTATGTTTCATTATATCATAGTTTATATCTACAAAGTAACTAGTAACTAAAGTTTTCAAATAATTGTAGTGGAGTAAAAGTACAATATTTGCCTCTGAGATGTAGTGGAGTAGAAGTAAAAGTATTGGAAATTGGAAATACTCAAGCAAAGTACAAATACCAAAAAATTGTACTTAAGTACAGTACTTAAGTAAATGTACTTAGTTACTTTCCACCACTGCCTGTTTCACCCAGCAGTTGGCTGCTCAGAAGACTCGGATGAGAGCACAGGGGGGGGAGCTGTTATCTGTTAAGTGTCGCGCTCAGGGACACTTCCACACTTTTTATTGTATTCACCTGCAATATGACATACCCAAAACGAGAAGCCAGGTTGAAAGTGGTCAAGTCTGTTTTTTTTTATTTAAAGGTAGGGTAAGTGATATTTTTGGGTTAAAACAAAAAGTATTTTGTTAAAAGGTTAAAGCACTATATTCTGATAGTAATCATTGCTATAGAGTGTTTGTTCAGTAACAGGAGTCTCCCCGTCTCTCCAGCTCTTTAATAAACAGAAAATACATTTTCCGGTCAAAATCTCAGCCAATCAGGAGAAAGTACCCATTTTTATAGTGTTTCACTTGTTTAATCTATATCCCGATTGAGTTCTCTATCCTGATTGGATAAAATTGGAAATGAAACTGAAACTGAAACAAAAATGCATTTTCTGTTTTATAAAGAGCTGGAGAGACGAGGAGTAGAGATGCGCGGATGGCCTCTCATGGTCATCCGAAAACGCGGTACAAATTCATTATCCATCCGTTATCCAACCGCAATAATTCCAATTTTAATATCCGCACCAACCGTTTTTCCCGTATGTCAAAATATTATTATTTTCTGGTATTCCCTGTTAGTTTTAGTATTAGTTGTGCGATGCGATCACAAAATGCATTGATTTAGCCTATGGAATGTCGGTGCGGCATCCAACTGTGCGGCATCCAACATACAGAGCGCACTGCTCTTCAGCGCAGCACAGCAGCACCGGTTAAAAAAAAAGAAAAAAGACGCACCGACATTACATAGGCTAAATCAATGCATTTTGTGATCGCATCGCACAGAGGCTGCTCTACACACTCACACAGACACAAGCACGCAGAGATTTAGCTATTTTATGGATAGATATATTAGATGTCATTAATTTATTTACCGCAATATTTCACCCGCGGTTTATCCGATATAATTAATAATTATATTTGATTGACCCAAATCCACCCAAACTGCGGTTAACTGCGGCAACCGCGGCTAAAACCGCGATCCGCGCATCTCTAACGAGGAGACTCCTTTTACTGAACAAACACTCTATAGCAATGAGTACTATCAGAATATAGAGCTATTTAGCACTTATTTTAACCAAAGAAAATCACTTACCCTACCTTTTAAACAATGAAAAATATTAACAGAGAGCTTGTGACTAAATAATAATAATTTCTTCCATTTCCTGAGAAGCAACACTTTGGACATACAAGGTTTCCTCCCGACAGCAGCCATATGAACTATGCACTTAAAAAATACTGCACAGCGACCCAGCTATAAAACGTACACAACCATACAGACTTCTGTATGCACACACTCATGCACTTAACACACACTGAATTGGACTAACTTTGGGGGGCCTGTTTGGAACATTACAGACACCGCCACATGCAATCACTCATTCCAGTAATCGCCAGTTTGCATAAAAATCAACTGGATAAATAGACCAATAACTGTGCATAAACATTTCTGCTAATGTTTAGGCTCTTAACCCATTAAGACCTGGAACGCATCTGTGTCACTTTAGATTTCTTTGGCTATTCAAAAATAGCAGATCTACAAGCTCATAGCGCGGCACTCGGTGCCGCGCTACGAGCTTGTAGATCTGCTATTTTTGAAAAATTGTGAAAAAAAAAATATATTTTTTTTTTTTCAAAAAACTTTTTTTGAGAATCGCCTCAGGCTTTAAAGGGTTAAGGGAGCGTTCAACGGCTCCCTCCCCGGCATACTAAGTCATCAAGTCAGAGCCGTTAGCCATTAGATTTTCCCCCCTACCAGCCTCTCCCCGAGCAAGCACTCTCTGTTGGCTGAACGCTTTCAGAATAGCCAAGTTCGATGTAAAGAACGTCAACCCTCTGTCTCGTTATGAAGTTTTGTATTCAAGCATTTTAGCTATTTTTTTCTTTCATCCAGGCCCTCAATTGACCTCTTTATAGAGGAAGCTAGACAGATGGGATTGTTTTGCCATTTAGGCCTTTACAAGTGCTTCTCTGGGTAATTTTGGTATTCAGCCCCAGCAGTGGTCAGCAGCGTCCTGATTCCTGAATGCAAAATACATTCGGTCTTTGAAACATGTGAACCTGTTTAGCTTAGCAGCCGGCTTCAACATTGGAGAGGGTAGGATCTTTTTCATTTTGAAGTCCAGTTGAAGTCAGTGGACCGGATATCAAGAGCCTTTTGGGACTGACCATGACCAGCCTCTGGGTTTTGAACCTGCTAGCCAAGGAGCTGTTAATTTAACAGTGTAAGATCGTTTTTGTCATCAACCCATTAAAACCTGAGGCCGATTCTAAAAAAAATAATTTCTAAATCCTAACAGTTTTCTGAAAAGCTCATGTTGCTATATCGGCGGTTCTTTTTCATGTCAAGGACCCCCAAAATTATATGTATTTGGCCGTGGACCCCCATCTCAAAATATTTTGTTAAAGGGAACCCCAGACGCAAAATTTGAGTTCAAATCTTTGCTTCAGTTAAAAAAATAGCAGATCTACAAGATCTACAAGGTTGTATATCTGCTATTTTTGAATAGCCAAAGTATAAAATAATGGTTTTAATGGGTTAATTGTTGTTGTTGTTGTTGTTTGTGGTGGGAGGTTGTATTCATATTCCTTGAAATCAAGAAATATATGGTATGTGTCACTCGGAGCAGTCCATCAAAGTTTAGTTTGATGACATGTTAACCTGAACAAGTAAATGTAAAATAATTGAATCAGAAAATGGTAGGGATCTATTTTTGCATCCTCCTCTTCCTCTCTGATTCAGTATCATTTTCCGATTTCGGGGGCCATTTTGCATTTTGGCTGCTGTCCCAAAAAATACCTTACTGAATCTGCCGATTCAGTGGGGGGCGGCCGTACCTGAGTGGGTAGATTGGGTAGGTTCTAGGCCATCTGGAAATCGGAAGGTAGCTGGTTCGACCCCCAGCTCGTCCCGCTGTATACGTGTTGAAGTGTCCCCTAACGCACTGATTCTCAGCGTCCGGTCCGGAGACGGCCTTTGTACCCTCTCAGAGTTAAATTACCACTGAGGGTTTTACAGTGTGATTTGGGGGTTCCAGTATAGTTTAGTTGAGTGGTGCTCAAACTTTTTAATTTCAAGGACCCCCTACTTTGAAAAAAGCCTTAGACCACTGACCCCAATTTTATACGCTCAGAGTTACAGACCCGTAAGAGAACCAGTGCCCTAACAGCTCACCATAACCATCTGAGTAGCCATCAGCTGGGTGGAGCTGCAAAAGCAATTTCCACACCCCTAGAGACCAGCAAAATACTCCCTTTCAGCACAAACGAGGGCATTTTAACCACGAGTGACGGAGTCATTAGGTCTTTGAACACATTTATGGCTAGTGTGGCCTTTTTCTTTGTTTTTAACTTGTTAGCCTAGCAGCTAGCTCTGGCAGGCTGGCTCCTCTCCAGGTGATTTGGGATGCAGCTCCATGTCCTGCCAGAGCCTGTGGGATGCTCTGTATGCCAGGCCTGCACACACAAGCACCTCCGCTGGGACAGCAGGGAGCAGCTTCATGGCTGCACATCATGTTTTCACAATGACAAAGAGACCTCAGGGGTGGGTTGGGGTGGTGGGGGGGGGTACCAGGACCAGGAGAGTTAAAGCAGCAGTGGTGGAAAGTAACTAAGTACATTTACTCAAGTACTGTACTTAAGTACAATTTTGAGGTATTTGTACTTTACTTTAGTATTTCCAATTTCCAATACTTTTACTTCTACTCCACTACATCTCAGAGGCAAATATTGTACTTTTACTCCACTACATTTACTTGAAAACTTTAGCTACTAGTTACTTTTCAGATATAAACTATGATATAATGACACACACATTAACCACTTTAGCCCTATTTTATACATAGGCTATTTGAAAATAGCCGATCTACAAGCTCACAACGCGTCGCATCGCGACACGTTGTGAGCTTGTAGATCTGCTATTTTCAAATATTTTGTACTTTTACTTTTGGTACTTTAAGTACATTTTGATGCCAATACTTTTGTACTTTTACTCAAGTAAATTTTGAATTCTGGACTTTTACTTGTAACAGAGTATTTTAATATTGCAGTATTGGTACTTTTACTTAAGTAAAGAATTTGATTACTTTTTCCACCACTGTAAAGCAGTTGAGAAGAGAGACGTAAGAGAGGTGGACGAAGGGAAAACCGAGATGCAGAGAGACTGTCGTAAAAATGGATAAGAAAGAGAGAAGGAAGAAGATGGAAAGAGAATGTTTAGGAGCGAGCAGTAAACACGGAGATGGTGGCGAGGGAGGGAAGGAGGGGTGAAAGGATAAAAGGGGGAGTGTTAACCCATTAAAACCGGGAAAGCATCTGTGTAACTACTTTAACCATTATTTTATACTTTGGCTATTCATAAATAGAAGCTCTACAAAGCTCATAGCGCTTCGTGCCGTGCTAATGGGGCAATTTCAACATTTTGGGTGTCCATGACATGAAGAAGTTTGAGAACCACTGATATAGCAACATATGTTTTTCAGAAAACTGTTAGGATTTAGAAGACATTTTTAGAGTCTGTCGGCCTCAGGTCCTAATGGACTAAGGCCGGAGACGTAGTCTGAATGACAACCTTCAGCCCTTGGCTCCCCAGAGCACCAGGAGAGCAGAACGGATAACATATGGCTATGCTGTGAACACCAGGTTTGCAGTATAAGCCCCTATACAAACCCTTTACAAGAAGACATAAAAAGAGCTTTGTTTTGTTAGGAATGGAGGGTTATACAGTAGCTACTCTCAACAAGGGAGGACTGGGGCGTCTGTATGGCGCTAGGGTGAAGTTAAAGGAGTAGTTCACCCAAAAAATTACTTACTTTCTATCAATTGCACACCCCATGACGCCTTGAATTCATGGATTTCTTTTGTTTTTTGTTGCATTCCTGAGCCAATAATTTGATGACCGGTTGTATTTCCGGTAGGAGACACAAAGAGTCTACTTTGTGTCTCCTACCGGATACATTAGCATCTTTCCAATGGTAATAAAATTATTGGCTCAGGAATGCGACAAAAACAAATTAAATCCATGAATTCAAGGCTTCATGAGGTGTGCAATTGATAGAAATGAAGTCATTTTTTGGGTGAACTACTCCTTTAACTGCCCACAACCGCAGAGACCGGGGCTTTTTTAATGCTGCACACTGCCTCCGGCTTCGCCGTGCGCTCCAACAAAACACAATTGCCTGTATTGTTTATTTTGTTGATTTTATTTTATTCGCGGCTGGGAAGCTGGGTGGTGAGGACTATCTCTGTTGCTGCACTACTGACTCCTACAGGTTGGTAAGGGCACTAGGAACCGAACTCCGTAGAATAGCACGTTTCTCCCCATGCGTTACACCCTCCCCCCATTAACTCTTTCAGTGCCAAGAGTATTTTCATAAAGTACTCCCCCAGTGCCAGCAATTTGCGTTTTTTTTTTATTTTTAAATTTTGTAATTTTTCACTCAAATAAATGATCTGATTGGGTTTTTAAACCCATAATACAGTTCTACCAGTAGAGAGCAACAAATCGACACATTGATGATCTCGCTGGCTCACTCGCCCCCTCCCAAACAGGCTCACGTCATATCCGGTCATAACCGGATGTTGACATTTTTGACAATCGTTGATCGGGCTAAATTACGATGTGATACACGACTACGATGACTGATCGTCACCCAGACCAAAGAGAGTAGACGTGGACCTCTCCGTTTGTTTTTTATACCGCGTGAAAAACCGTGACTTTCCCTATTCTGGCCGAAAATGATCGCGGGAAAAAAATGAGAACCGGAAATGGAATCTGCGTCATGAAACCGGAACCCAATGAGTCTGAAGGAGTCAGGAAGCGAAAGTGATCATGAAAAATAAACAGCATAGCGCGACCACAGTCAAAAGTAAAAACTCGTGCTGGCACTGAGGGTACTCGGGAAAAACTCGGGATATCTCGGGGCGTGGCACTGAGAGAGTTAAAAGAAGCAGACTGGCAGCATCGCGTGTATCGGAGGAGACACTGTGGTTGACATTACGCTCCCCCCAGTATAAGGGGGATTGGTAATTGGCATAAAGACTAAAACTAGAAAAAGAGGATCGCAAAAAATGAACAAAGGACTAAGATTTCACCTTAAAGGGATATTATACTTTCAAACATATTTGGAGTCATTTTAACCTCTACTCTGGCTTATGTGAACACAGCACTCCAGACAGTTTTTAAGTTGCTTGATTCAGTATTTAGAGATTTGATATTCATTTTATCACACACGCCCCCTTCCCATGCAAACCCATTGTAACTTCAAACTTGATTTTATCAATGTGAAATTAATTGAAAACCACCCGCCCTTGGTTCTGGTCGCTGATGTTGGCCTTCTAATGTGTGAGGGGGCTGTGTTACTTTTTTCATTTATTTTTTTTATAATTTCTTTGGAAAAATGAAAAAATGAAATGCAGAACAGTGACACTAGGGTTCAGGTGGTTGTCAAGTTTCTCAGTGATGTGTAACTAGACTTGTTGACAGAAGTAGAATACCTTATTTCAGAAGGCTGTCTGAAAACCCCGTTTCCTCTGATGAGAACAATTGCAACGCCTTGTTGATTTGACAGCTGTGCCCGCCGGCATTGCCATTTCAATATTCTTCGCAATGAACCGTGCGGCCCCTGCACCAGCATTTATACTGTACCATTCAGAATGCTGAGTCACATAGATTCAGTGTTCAGCCGGTGAATTAATTTCACTCGCACAGAGCAGGTGTACTTCTTAACCCATTGAGACCTGAAGCCGATTCTACATGTCTCCTAAATCCCAACAGTTTTCTAAAAAACTTATGTTTCTATATCAGTGGTGCTCAATCTTTTTCATGTCAAGGACCCCCAAAATTATATGTATTTGGCCGCGGACCCCCATCAAAATATTTTGTTCCAGGGACCCCCAGAAGCAAAGATTTGAGTTAAAAATGTTCGCTTTAAAAATATATATATTCAAAGATTTGCACACATTTTCACGAATTTTCTAAAATAGCAGATCTACAAGCTCGTAGCGCGGCACTCGGTGCCGCGCTATGAGCTTGTATATCTGCTATTTTTGAATAGCCCAAAGTGTAAAATAATGCTTTTTAGCTCAAATCAAAAAATGACACAGTTCCAGGTCTTAATGGGTTAATTAGCTGACCCTACCACTCGGTTCCATTTTACTGTGAGCATCAGGATGTGTCTGTAATTACGGAATAAACGTTGAGCCAACATAGAGAGGTGCTACCAATGTTCCAATGTTCCTACGATTAATGCTACTCATTATATCGGCACAAGACTCGGTACAAGATGTATTTGTTTGTCCTTACTGCAAAAACAAGAGTCATTTCCATTCCACTTAGTATAATTGTCTCGCGGCTTGTTGGACCAACGCACAACTTAACTCTTTGACTGCCAGAAATAGGACATCATTTGCTAAGCCACTGCCAACGATTTCCTCATAAAATATTCATCTCCAGTATGATCGATCCCCCAATTGTTTTAAAAGACGTATCCGAGTCTCGTAGAATCGGGGGGGGGGAGCGTGCCGCCGCAATCATTCATTCCATAGATATGGGCAGTTGAATTTAGGTTGTTTTCGCCAAAAAGCAACAGAAACAGAAAAAGCCATTCTTCCACATCGAATAACAAGGAAGTGAATGGACTGTTTTTTTTTTTTTTGCAATCATGCTGCTTCTCTCCTTCACTGGGGGACGAACAGTGACCCGTGGGCGAGCGAACAGCGCCATCTAGTGGAAAACCACTTCGCGAAATTTGAGATAAATCTTGTCATTGGCAGTCAAAGAGTTAACAGCTCAGCATGGCTAATGGCACAAACTTAACACTTCGGGTGCCAGAGGTTTATTAAAATATTATACGTTGAGTGCCGGGATTTTTTACCATTTTTGAACCTTTTTCAAGTAGTCACAAAATATTTTCAGTGATCACCGTCCTCACGGTGATCCCCTCATTACACACATAGAGGTCTCGTACAATCGGGGGGAAAAAATTAAAAACATTCGGTAATCCGTTCCATAGTTGCAGACAGTTGAAAATAGTCAAAAATACATTGTAAAAAAAAAAGTACACAGGAGCCGAGATACAGGCTTTTGAAGTCATAAGTTAACCAGGAAGTGGATTGGAGTCTAAATCTTCGAAAAATGATATCTCCTGTAGTGCTGTGAAGGAAAAAAAAAAAAAAAAAAACGTAAATATACGTTTTTGGCACTCAGAGGGTGAATTTGCAAAAACGTATATATACGTTTTTGGCACCCAATGTGTTAAGGGAATAAATGATCACGATACTGAGCATGCGAGTGATATTTACACGATGCGACACATTGGGTCTGCTATTTTTGCACACTATAACAAATCTATTGGAAATGTTTTGTGTACTGTAGGTGATGCAATTTAAAAAAAAAAGAAATCGATAGAGTAATCGCTAAGAAAGTAATAGATAGTTGCAGCTCTAATGGTATATGGCCTGCCCTGTCACTGTTGCTCACAAATGTTCTGTCACAGAACATTTGTTACTGTACACATTTATCGCGTTCCCTAGATGATCTTAAGATGTTTCTAATTCTACTACCGCATGAAACCATAATCACAAATGTATACGCCCTCTGTGGCTTTAACAAATAATGGCTGCCCGCTAGCCACTCTACATGCTGGGTACAGAAGAAAATCAATTCACACATATCACACTTGATAAACTTTCCCCCCTGGGTGTTTTTCTCTATGTGAGGAGAAGAACAAACAGAAAATGTACCAGCAAGAGTGAAAGGGAAGGTATATAAGATGGTAGTGAGACGAGCTATTCTGTACGGCTTGGAAACGGTGGCACTGACAAAAGCAGGTGGCAGAATTTAAGATGTTACGATTCTCATTAGGAGGGACGAGGATGACAAGGTCAGGAATGACCCAATAGAGTGACAGCCCAGGTTTCTAGGGGATGAAGTAAGGGAGGCGAGGTTGAGATGGTTTAGACATGTGCGGAGGAGTGATTATGGGTATATTGGGAGAAGGATGCATGAAGAAGTAGCTGCCAGGCAAGAGGAGAAGAGGAAGGCTTACGGATGCGGTGAGAGAGGACATGCAGGTGGCTGGAGTGACAGAGGAAGATGCAGAGGACTGGGAACATGATCCGCTGTGGCGAGTGGCGACCCCTAACGGGAATTAGATGGAAGAAGAAGAAACTGTGTGTGTGTGTGTGTGTGTCCATTTTGTGTATGCATGTTTGTGTCCACTAGATCTGGGTGTTAACATCCACCTCTCGTTATCAGGCAGGCTCTCATATGCAATTGGCATTCTAGCAGCAACAGAAAGGGGTCAACTCATCTCCCATTCTCTGCCACTCTATCCCTATCTCTGTATCTCTCACACACACACACACACACACACACACACACACACACACACACACACACACACACACACACACACACACACACACACACACACACACAGCCTATTATTACATCTCTGCCCTCACCTTCCCTTCACCTCAATTCCCATCCTTTCTTTTTCGTTCAGGCTCTTTGCTCAGTGCTCCGCTCTCTTTCTCTCGCTCTCTCTCTGTCTCTCTCTGCCCTTCTCATATCCACCTCTTTGTTCACGTTTTCAACTCGCTTTGCATGCGGCGGGCCTTCCGCCTGCGCTTGGCTTCATCCTCTCTGCTGCCCGGGAGCAAGTTCAGATGTCAAATGTTTCAGACTTATTTATGTAGGTTAAGAACCCTCCGATCAGCTTCCCTCTGCGTCTTTCTTATTACTTCATTTGACCTTTTGCACTATTGCACACGTCTTTGCAGCAGCTTCCTTGACTGTCTGGTTCACACAAAGTCTGTGAACTCTTCCTCCCCTCCCTCAAACTCTACTTTTAGCTTACCCCCGCCCCCCCCAGCCGGCCTCACTCCCAGTGGTGGAAAGTAACTAAGTACATTTACTTAAGTACTGTACTTAAGTACAATTTTGAGGTATTTGTACTTTACTTGAGTATTTCCAATTTCCAATACTTTTACTTCTACTCCACTACATCTCAGAGGCAAATATTGTACTTTTACTCCACTACATTTACTTGAAAACTTTAGTTACTAGTTACTTTTCAGATATAAACTATGATATTATAAAACATACATTAACCACTTTAGCCCTATTTTATACATAGCGGCTATTTGAAAATGGCCGATCTACAAGCTCACAACGCGTCGCATCGCGACGCGTTGTGGGCTTGTAGATCTGCTATTTTCAAATATTTAGTACTTTTACTTTTGGTACTTTAAGTACATTTTGATGCCAATACTTTTGTACTTTTACTCAAGTACATTTTTTATTCTGGACTTTTACTTGTAACAGAGTATTTTTATATTGCAGTATTGGTACTTTTACTTAAGTAAAGAATTTGAGTACTTTTTCCACCACTGCTTTTAGCTTACCCCCGCCCCCCCCCCCCCGCCGGCCTCACTCCCATGCCCTGTTTTGACCATCAGCCAAAAGAGCCCCTCTTCATTTGGAGCCTAACCTTAAGATCCTGATCTTTTATCCTCTCCTCTCCTTCTCCCCTCCCCCTCTCCCTCGCAGTGCCGACGGCCAGCCTGCCCTCCTGCCTCCGGAGCAAGTGCAGGAGTCGAACCTGCGCTCCACGGGCATGCTGAACAACGTGCAGCGCCTCTTCGCCCACCACATGGTGCAGACCTTTGGCTGCGACTACTCGGCGAGCGGCGTGACGCTGGAGGCCCTGCAGGCCAAGCTGCGCGCCTTCCTGGATCTGCGCACGGCCGACGGTCCGCGCCACGACACCTACCTGGTGTTCTACAGTGGCCACAGTCGACCCGGCACTGGGTCCTGGGCCCTGGCTGGTGAGAAATACTGTTTGGGGAATTGGATTTTGTTTTGTTTTTCAGAACGGGGTTTGTCAGTATATGTACTGTATATGTCCCCTCAAAAGTAGACCAATCACAGCTCATGCCTCTGCATGCGTGATGTCACAAAACGGAACCACCTTTGGCCATGAAAGAATTGATGCAGGGCTGCAACAGTTAATCAAACTAATGTATTTAATCAGTTATTAAAAATAAGCGATAATTGATCATTTAACTAATAATCAATTAGTAGTAATCGCTCCCTATTTTGGCCATCTCATTCAAAAAACAAAGATCTTCTATTATAACTATTTATGCACAACACTGTTGTGCAACGAAGTATAAATAATATATCAACGATTCGACACAGAAAAGATATATGTTTTATTATCGACTAAACCGATTACTGTAGTCCAACATTTTTGAAATAGCCCATCTACAAGCTCATGCGACGCGTTGTGAGCTGCAGGCTATTTTAACGTATTTTATTTATATAATCGTTCATTAATCGCAATCGAGGCAAGAGTTTGAAATAATCTTAATATTGATTTGAAGTCATATCGCCCAGCCCTACATCAAACCTGTGTTTTGTTTTTTAAACTGGCCATTCCCTCTAATCACTAATCAACCCTGCAGACCATGTTTCCCTTTTGCGTGCCCCCCCACCCCACCCCCAACAGGACTTTGTGTTTTGCAGTTCTGCATTTGTAATCCCCCTATTATCCTATTCACCCATTCATACTTCTTTATCCAAGTTTGCCGTTCCCCATTCTGTCTGCCATTCTGCTCGCTGGAGATAAAGGAAAAAAGAACATTTTAAATGAGAAAAAGAAAGGGGGGAAAAAATCCCACTGTTGGCAAATATTATTTGTGGTGGGGGGCTAAAAGTACCCCCCACAAGGAAACACTTGCTTTTCTCTTCACTCATTCCCTGATATTACCTTGTGGTGCTTTCAGAAAGGAGGGGGAAAAGATAATCACTTTCTCCATACAAAGCCATTACTGAGGGTAATTGTCTGCTTTCGGTTCAGAGTCTAATCGTGTGCAAATGTGGACACATTCTTATTCTATACAGCAGCCAAATAGGGAACACTTATTGCAGCTTTCTAGTTCTATTTTCACTCGGAGCTGTAAATGTTGTGCCAGTATTACTGTCTGCCACTAAATTACACAAGCAGACCTGTGAAAGAAAATAAGTATTCCCTGTTTGTACAATTGATCACAGTTGCGTCTCAGTGCAAAGTGGCCCAATCCAGTTATTACCAGACCTCCAAATGCTTGTTAGCATATCACGGATTTGCAGGCATTCAGTATGTGGACACAGCCTTAGAGTTTTTTTGCGCATCTGCTCAGTGCACTTGCTGAACTCGCCCACAGTTTTGCTACCCACAGCATCAATCATTCTGTAGTGCAGCTACTCAGCAGGCAACCCTTTTTTTTTTGCTCCTTGTTTTTGCTGGACCGCAGGGGCCAGTCACTGAGTCACTAAGTGACTGATGAAATTGCCCCATTAGTTGGTCGGTTGGCCTAACAACTATCTAGCTGATCGCAAGGCAGTCGTCCCTGTGGGATGTAGGCTATCCTCAGTTGGCCTTGACAACGAAATAGCCGATAGAAGAGTATGAGTATTTCACCAGTACTGTTTTTGTTGGACTGTATACTGTAGGAGGTCCTATGCAGTCCCAACAAAAACAGTTACTGATCACATTTTTGGTGAGAATGCTTCACTCTGTCATGATCAATTTCTACATCTACAATGGCTAGTTTGAAAGGTTGTCAATAATATTCGGGAGTTTCTACACAGGACATTGTGGTTGCTACCCTGTCACATTCAACAATCTTTAGCTGCCGCCCAGAATACATTGGCAGAACCCTCGTTTAACCCATTGAGACCTGAAGCCGATTCTACATGTCTCCTAAATCTCAACAGTTTTCTGAAAAACGTATGTTTCTATATCAGTGGTTCTCAAACTTTTTCATGTCAAGGACCCCCAAAATGATATGTATTTGGCCGCGGACCCCCATCAAAATAGTTTGTTCCAGGGACCCCCCAGAAGCAAAGATTTGAGTTAAAAATGTTCGCTTTAAAAATATATATTTTCAAAGATTTTCACGAATTTTCACGAATTTTCAAAAATAGCAGATCTACAAGCTCGTAGCGCGGCACTCGGTGCCGCGCTATGAGCTTGTAGATCTGCTATTTTTGAATAGCCCAAAGTGTAAAATAATGCTTTTTAGCTCAAATCTAAAAATGAGACAGTTCCAGGTCTCAATGGGTTAAGAAGCATCGCAGGCACGAACCCTCGTTTAACAAATATTATTGGTTTCGCTAATTTATTTTAGCCTAATATTAATTATGAGTGTCGTGACTGACGGGCATCACATGACTTGGACATGTCTTTTTGGGAGTCGCCAGACAAAAAGTTTGAGAACAACTGCATTAATGCTGTGTCATGATTCTTACTGGTTACTGAAGGCTCCTGCGGAACTTTTGTTTTCTTGTACACATAGGTGATTAGGATAAAATATTCATATTCTACAGAGGAAGAGAACTCGCGCACACTGTCTCTATTTGTGTCACTTGGGGTGTAGATGAGAAAATATCGCTCCATGTCAGCAACCTGATAAGTAACCTGAGTGTGTGAGTGGGTGTGCAAGGAAAGCACTGTGGGAATTTAGCTGTGGGTCTCTAAGAATGGCTATACCAGTTTGGCTATACCAGCAAAAAAGAAAACTACTGACTACAGGGCGCTCGGGTGGCGCAGTGGTAAAAGTGCCTGCCCACCACCGCGGAGGTTGTGGGTTCGAATCCACCGTGGTGGGCCAGTGGTGGAAAAAGTACTCAAATTCTGTACTTAAGTAAAAGTACCAATACTGCAATATAAAAATACTCTGTTACAAGTAAAAATCCAAAATTTACTTGAGTAAAAGTACAAAAGTATTGGCATCAAAATGTACTTAAAGTACCAAAAGTAAAAGTACTAAATATTTGAAAATAGCCGATCTACAAGCTCACAACGCGTCGCGATGCGACGCGTTGTGAGCTTGTAGATCTGCTATTTTCAAATAGCCTAGGTATAAAATAGGGCTAAAGTGGTTAATGTATGTTTCATTATATCATAGTTTATATCTGAAAAGTAACTAGTAACTAAAGTTTTCAAATAAATGTAGTAGAGTAAAAGTACAATATTTGCCTCTGAGATGTAGTGGAGTAAAAGTATTGGAAATTGGAAATACTCAAGTAAAGTACAAATACCTCAAAATTGTACTTAAGTACAGTACTTGAGTAAATGTACTTAGTTACTTTCCACCACTGCGTGGTGCATCCGGCTTTTTTGGGCATCTAGACACGAACACAATTGGACCGTGTTCGGGGGAGGGAAGCCGGGCGGGTGATATCACTGCATGTAGTCCTACGGGCTGGGGCGGCACATTGGGATAAAAAGAGAAAAATAATTATAAAGGGATGAACCCTTATGATTTTGGTTACCCCAAGGCCTTTCCTCAGGCCAAAAGTTTAGCATTTCACACAAAATGTCTTCAAATCAAATGGGTGGATTACCGTGAAACTTGTTGAGCTAGTGGACGAACCCTAACCATTTGAGTGTCCCCATGATGTAGACTTGACCACTGGTTCTCAACTTATATTCTGGGGACCCGGCCCTTACGGTTCCATTTGAACCTTTAACTCTCAACAGTTACAGACCTACAGTATAAGGGTCCATTTGATTCTATTTGTAAACTTAAGAGTTACAGAACTGTAAGGGTCCATTTGGACCCCTGGTGGTCCCCGAACCTCACGTTGAGAAACGGCAGATTGCAGGATGAACACTACTGATTGAATACTCCCTTCATTTTCTCATCCCTTCCCTCTTTTATTTTTCCCACTCCTAACTCCGCCTCTGCCCTCCTCCTGCTCCCCCCCCAGGAGGTGACACACTCCCCCTGGCCCAGCTGCTGGAGTGGTGGAAGGAGAAGAACGCCGGCCACTGCTCTCGCCTCATCGTCGTCCTGGACACGGAGAACTCCCTGCCCTGGGTGAAGGACGTGCGTCGGGCGGAGGGGGCCTACGTGGCCGTGCAGGGCGCCGAGACGCCCCTCGCCAGTGGCCTGGACGCCGAGTCGGGAGACGGCCTCCCGCGCCTGGGCGACTTCACCGCCGACTGGGTGGAGTTCAACTGCAACCCGGGCGGCGACGGCAGCCGGGGGCGGGGCGGCGGCGCGACCGCGGCCTACGGCTGCTCCAAGCGCTGGAGCGACTACACGCTCCACTTGCCCACCGGCGAAGACGTCGCCAAGCACTGGAAGACGCACTTCCCGCGGGCGACCTATCCCATGGTGCACCTGTCCAGCTGGTGCTGCGGCCTCAACCTCCTCTGGCTGTGCGGCGTGTTCCTGCGATGCTTCAGGAGGCTCAAGCTGGCCTGGTTCCCTCCTGCCGTCCTTGACACCGGGCAGGGAATCAAACTGGTGAATTGGTGAACTTGTTGTGGTGCGACGGTCGGAGCGGTAGGACTCGGAACGCACATCTTGAGTCGGAGGAGGAGTCGATGCCAAAGGGACAAACAATGCTACCTTCTACACGAGCGCAAAACTTACACACACTATTTACAACTGAATTGACGGTGGTCGGCGAAGTAGTCGAGAAAGGGGAACCTTCAAAACGTGAATCAGAGGTCACCATAACAGACAGACAATCCATTTAATTCAATGGCACGGTGTTTTTTTTTCTTTTTGATTGGTAGGCTGTTGTTTTTTTTTTTGTTTTTTTTTTAAATACATTATTTCATTGACTGCCAGAGTTTATTCATAATGTACTCACCCCTGTGCCAGCAATTTGCGTGTTTTTTATTTTTTTTGTTTTGTAATTTTTCATTCAAATAAATTCTCTGATTGTGAAGTCAAGCACCTACGACAGTTCCACCAGTAGAGAGCAGCAAATCCACACATTGATCACCTCGCTCGCCCCCTCCCAAACAAGCCCACGTCATATCCTGTCATTCACAGGATGTGACGTTTTCGACAATCCCTGGTCCGTTGATCGGCCTGAAAACGATGTGATACACTACGACGATGACTGTTAGTCACCCGGACCAAAGAAAATAGAAGTTGAGCTGTCCGTTCGTTTTTTATACCGTGTGAAAAAACGTGTTTTTCCTTATTCTGGCCGAAAATTACCGGAGAAAAACAACGTGACCCGGAAATGAATTATTTTTTTTACATCCGGCTCCGGGTGAGTGTGACGTAAGTGGAAAACGAAAGTGTTGATGAGAAATAAACAGGACCGTGCGATCACAGATTAAACAATGAAAATTCCAAAGAACGCATCAATGCGTTCTTTGGAATCCTGGCACTCAAGCGATGGATTTGAAAGAACGCATCGACGCGATCTTGGCACTGTATGTGTTAAGATTAGCCAATAATTTTTACCCCCTTTTTTCTCCCAATTTAGTCGTAACGTCAATTAACCCACCCGACACATTTTTGTGGTTTGCCAAACTGCTGTTGTACTCTAGTCAGTGGGTCACCTGCCAGTGAGGGGCCTCCACCGGGAGGACGTAGCGTCTTCATTCTACTCCGCCCGGTCAACCCGCTGACAGGCATTGGCCTCAGCCCGTACGAGTCACTAGCACAGCAACAAAGATCACCCTCACCAGCACGGCTTCCCTGCCCTGAACATGGCCAGTTGTGTTTATATAGACAGGGTTCCCACGGTCATGAAATTCCTGGAAGTATTTTGAAATTATAAAAACAGTTTTCCAGGCCTGGAAAAGGTTTGAAATTAATCAAATGTTTTGTACACATCTTTGGCTATCTTGTCTGTCGGGTGGAAACCTCATATGTCCAGGATTCAAATTCTAAAATGGCAAAAGTAGCAGATCTACAAGCTCAAAACGCGTCGCTTCGCGCCGCGTTTTGCGCTTGTAGATCTGCTACTTTTGATGCTTTTGTGTGATGCTGTATGATTTACGAAAAAACTAAAAGTTAAACTACGGAGATAAGAGGTTTCTGCCCGACAGCAACAAAATACATGTTTGTGTCTAACATTACGTGAAAGATGGGTAAAATGCAGTGTTACTCGATACGTTGTTAGCTTGTAGATCTGTTTTTTTGTCATGTGACACCTTCCCTCGAGTCTTGGGGCATTGATGGCACACTGGGTTAAGAGTCTCATTATTGCACTGTATGATTTCTATAGTCCTTGAAATGGGGTAAAATACTTTAGAAAAGTTACGGAAAACTTTTGAAAATTCGCTGTTAAAAATGTGTGGGAACCCTGTATAGATGCTCGGTCAAGCCGGATGCACCGCAGTAGATTTGAAACCCTAATCTCTGCGGTGGTTGACATGGACTGTTACCCTTACACCACCCACACGCTGGTTGGCTGCTTTGTATACTTTGTCTGGCTAATTTGTCTGGTTAATTTTTGTCAAAGCTGTTTACGTGTTCTGCTTTTTGATGAAAAGCCCCGTTACTGTTTTCTGCAACACCTCTTAAGACTGAAGTTACCTTATATGTGCCTTTTTTTATTTAAAGCTCATGTACTTTCTTGCGACACTTTATGTGATACCTTATTGAAATATGCACTATACTTCTGTTACTGCATTTATTTCCTTTGGGAACAATTTTCTAATCATCTTTTTTTCTCTTTTTCTTCTGTAGCCTATGCCAATAATGTTGAACCCTTTGTTTCTTATTGTGGGAGTGCCTTAAAAGCAGAACTTGGGAAATTTAAAATGAATTGATTGTACTTATTTCTTTTTTTAAGTGTGCCTTTATTATGTTATACATGACCTTAAGTTGAATAAAAATAGCCGATCTACGTGAGCTTGTAGATTGGCTGTTTTTACGTATGACTCCAGCGAGCTACTACTGTATCCGGCTTCATTCAGAGCAACTTGGAGTGAGTGAACAGGGAGGGGTCCATTGTCTTGCTCAAGACTTAATAAAGGCCCATTCTGGTGTCAATGCATATAATTGTTCATTCACAGCTTATGTTGTACCTAAAGAGACAATTAGTATTTTTAGACTCGCTGATTGTTTACATCGTTATTAAAACATTAGCAAACGTAATAATTGATTCGATGTTGGCTAATCCTCTTAGACTTTTCAAATGAATTGCATGAACAAGTTAAGCCCTATTTAAAAAAAAAGATATTCCTAAATATTTTTTTATTTATTATATTTGTTTAAAAAAAAAGAAGAATTGACCTATAATGACATACCCAAAATAGGAACATCAGGGTTAAAGTGGTTAAAACACAATGATAATATGTATTTAAAAACAATATTTTGTGTGTTGGATCTCAAGTGAAGTTTCAACGATCTGCTGTTGAGTTTCATACGTGAGTGAATGGCATCCATGGGCTTCCTTGGAAATCAAACAAGCTACGTATACGCGCATACACAACATGCCAGACCACCGGTATGGTCCTTTTAAAGGCTTCATGACGTTCAGTTTTACCACACATTAAAAGTCTTTGTCATGGTCCTTCAAACGTGTATAGAAAGTTTTAACAAAAAATTCCACTCCATTGTTCCATGGCAGGTGTTTTTCTCTCACATTTCTAAAGCCTTTTCAACTGCAAAGAAAAAATAAATCTTTGCCTCTGGGTGTCGCTGGTGAGGGATTTTGCCTGTCAATCATCGCCTCTGCTCCGCCCCCCCCAAAGGAAAGGATAGGGGAGGGGAGGGGCGAGGAGGAGAGTGGGCGGGATTAATCGGCTGTGACCTCACTGCCGAAGGGCCAAGTTCAGATTACTTATCAGCCTAATTATTCAGAAAACCCCAGACCACAGAAAATCCACTGAATGTTCAAAGTTCTGATTTTTTGGGTGTAATTGAGGTCATAAAACCCAAAAAAAAACAAAAAATCACACCCTGTGTGAAGTGGGCGGTGTCTTCCTAGCTAACCACAATACTGAATGGAGTCAACCAATATATATGCTTTGATCTGAAAGAGCCACTTAACATCTTGACATCAATGGTAGTTATTCCTGCCTGAGATGGAGTTCTCGGAAGAGTGTGCAGAGTGTTCATTACATCATTGTCTTCTATGGGAATATTAATAAGTCTGTCTCGTGTAGCTGGCATTAATGAAGTGGGAAGTCTAAATATCTTTTGAAACAAAATCTTTTTGGCAATAACATTGTTTGCATTCTTGATAGCATTCTTGCTTTTCTCAAACATCTTCCATTTACCGATTATCTTGGCTACTGTGTTCCAGGAAATCTTAACTGCAGCGGCAATTATTTTGTAAGTTTGGCCAGATCTGTGCTTTGCCACAATTCTGTCTTTGAGCTCTTCTGGAATACCCTTTGATCTTACCATTATCATTTTATCCTTTTGCTTTTCCTTTTTTGGGTTCTTCTTTACGTTTCTCACCAAGTCTCGTCTCTTACATTTATGGATTATGTTGGTAACTGTGTTCTTAGAAATCTTAGGTTTGCCTGAAATTCTTCTGTAACCTTGGACAGATCTATGCTTTGTCACAATTCCATCTTTAACCTTTTCTGATATATGCTTTGATCTTAAAGAGCCACTTCTAGGAAGACTTTCCATTTTCTTCTCAATATCGGTTTTCCCTTTTCTCATTTCAGCCATAGTGATCTTTGACTTCTACTTTACTGTTCTCACGAAATGGACAGGATCTAAGTAATATACTAGTGTTACATCACAGTGGTTTTAGATTAGTTTCGTCATATGTATCACTAGCCAATCACAGCATGTGTCTTGCTAGCTAATCACAATACTGAATGGAGTCGATCAATCATGTACAAAAGATAAATACATTTATTGAAACACTCTTTATGATGGACAAAACCATAACTTAAAAAAAACAAATTTATGTTTTTTTTTAAGTTATGGTTGCTTATATAGATGGGTTTCCTGTTTGTAAACATGAGAGGATGATGCGCGCGCAGTGGAGGGTTGAGCAGTAGAGGGCGCTATTACCCGCAGCAGCTCTAGTCAAATGTACATTCATAAAAGAAATGGTCTTCACCGGGTTTAATGAAAGTAGATTAAATGATGCAGTTTGTAATATCTTCTTTACTCAATAAAAATGATTTGTCGGAAGTTGGATCTGTTTGTATATAATAGCAGCATTATGCCTATTATGCCTAAAATAGCAGCATTATGCCTATCTAAATCCCGAAAATAACAACAGAGTGAATGGCGCTTCCGGTTCGTTCTACCACCCGCATGCGCAGATTGCGCACTCTGCTCTGTGATGACGTCGCGCGGAAACCCATCTATAGGGCTATGCACATGTGTCATGTGACACTGGCCAATCACAGTCCTGAATAGTTTCACTGCCCAAGATATTTGTACATTTTCCAAATCTCACTTATAGGGGCGGTTTCACCGCCCAAAAATGAATGTCATAGAACCTTTAACATGATGAAGACACTGGTTGTTGCGACGACAACCAATCACACCACAACTCCCATGTGTCTCGACCCTGCAGGTTTCTGATAGTTTTAAAAAGTCTACTGCTGCCTTCGAGTATGAGAGCTTCCTGTGTAAAGAAATCGATTGAATTAGTTGAGACGGTGTGGGTGGGCTAACTGGTTCTTATGCATGTATGGTTTCAGTAAGGGCTCAGGAATGCTGACTATTTATTGCTTCAGACGAGATGCATGCAGTATGGTACTGTACATACACTGACAAGCAGTTAGCCGTACTGTGGAGTTTCTTATCAAGCAGGGAGTTGACCTGCACAGCGTCAAAGCATCAGGACATTTCCTCTGCCTTTTATTGTTGCAGTGACCATGAGGGCCTGTATTGACCAAGATGTATACTTAATTTACCTCTATCTCACACACACTGAATCTTAGTCTTCTACACAATGTTTTTGTTTTCTCTCCCTTGCGCCGCATCTCCTGTGGCTTTGCTGTCCCTCTTTTTCTTGCTTTTACTTTCTCCCCATCTTTCTCTGCCCTCCTCTCCCGTCTCCCCACACACACTGGTGTTGCCACTAACTGTAAGAAGAGTTCAAGTCATATATTCTCCACATATAACCACACAGCAAAATCCTTACGGTTCCATTTTTACACCCCCTGAGTTAAATGAACACAACATTTTGCTGTGCTGTACTTTTTTTCTCCCCTGATTGACTCATACTTCGCATAGTGGCTGGAACTAATGACTCGCACTGTTTGATGACACATAGAAAATAAATAATATATAGATATGATGTGCCATGCCAGCGATGCACTGTGGCATTTGGAAGGGGGTGCTGAGGAACGAGAACAGGAGAGATGGAGCGATCTTACTGGGGCGGAGGATAACAGAAGTGGAGGAAAGAGGAATTCGAGGATAAAATGGACGGATATAGGCCCTGTAATGTGTCTAGCCAGTCTGTCATTACCATGGCGACGTGCGAGGGCCGTGAACAAAGACAGACTCCAAATACTAGCTCAGCCCTGCAAATGTCACGATCGCAAAAAGAGACGAAGCGAGAAAACGAGAGATGAAACGCACGCTTCATTTGTCTGTCCCTCCGTACGTCTGATTATCCATTGATGTCCATCTTGTCTGCCCGTCTTGTCAACTGCCATCCATCTATTTATGTACAGTATCAATATTCCATCTATCTTTCTATTACAATAGCTGCACAACAGTCAGATCAATACAGCGAAATGATTAGGCTAATAGGAAGAGATATATTGTCTGTCCGGTGTCCTCTCTCTCTCGCGCTCTCTCTCTCTTTCTAACACCTAAAGTCTCCCTCTTACTTGTTGGAAGAGGATCATCATCCTTTGTCTCAATTTGGAGGTATCATTATGCATCCGTCCGTGTCTTCAAGGACAGAGCTTTTATCATACAGTAGGCATAATGTTACGTGCTCTAGATCTGCTATGTTTTGCTATTCATCAAACAACAAAGTAGGGCCTAAGTGGTTAACATCCTCTGGGCTTGATGTGTTTTTCTTGGTCTCAGACAACAGCAGGGCTACAGGACCTTCCCCATACCCACGGATGCCATTAGGCATGCATGTTGCAAGCTTTTTTTGCAGCGGTGGAGGGGGGATCAGGATAGGAATAGAGCTATACACAATCCGCCACACAAGCAAATGTGGCTTATTCATTGTCCAGTCAGTCAGTGTGGTTATGGAACTATTAAATTATGTAATGCTAAGTGTGTGAGCAAGGTGGTGTGCAATCTGCCCCGTTGGCAAAAAAAAAAAGAACGATTACAGCAAACTTGCCAAAGATTTACGCTAGTGCTGAGGCAAGCATGTGTGTGTGTACCACACACCAACACTGGCCTTGACGGTGCTAGTAGTAGGAAGTAGGTTGGTTTTGTGCACACGTGTGCATGTGTGTGTGCATGAGTGTCCGATAGAAGACTAGCAGCCCAGTTCCCCATACACCACGCATTTGTGTGAGTGTGTTTATACATTATTCTGTATATGGTCGGTGGAAAAACGCATGCCAATAACTGAAGGTTATTGTTAAACTTTCAAGCTTACATCTCTTTTTATATACAAGTCTTGTTCAATTCTGGGCGGTAGGAAAGGAGTGGACAAGTCAGGCTGGCCTGGCCTGGTAGCTGTCATCTCTTCAAGCAGGGGAGCATGGTGGTACGGATGATGGTGAGATGGCAAGTCATGTTGAGTTTAATGCCTCATTGCAGCTCTCGGATACGTCCAAATTTAAACTCTGAATCACATTAACAATGAGAACTTCCAACACGTTAGGTGTGGTCCCCATCAATCGGGAAACCCGTCAAGTTGGGGTCATGCCTATGTTCCCACAATCCCTAACATTTAATTTAAAATAAATTATTAGGCCGGTCAGTCTGTCGAACGCTTCTCAGATCTCCTATTTTTTTACCAAATGTGTGCCCCATGCAGAATAGGAACACTAGGGTTCATGAGGTTAAATAGTTGAATTTGCTTTGTGAATTAGATTTTCCTAACAAACATTTCTCATTTATTTCCAGCTAAATATCTTCAGAGATCCTCTGAAATAGCTTTCAGAAACAATGGTTAGGGCTGGCCATTGGTCAGATTACACAATGATGTCTTTCAGGTGGCACAATGGTTCTCAAAGTGGGGTCTGGGGACCCCCAGGGGTTCTTGACTAGTCCCCAGTAAAATGAGAAACATGTTTAACCTTTATACTTTGGCTATTCGAAAATAGCAGATCTGCACACATCGCATCACAACACATGAGCTTTGTAGATAGGCTATTTTCAAAAGATTCGAAAAATCTTGACCCTGACACAAAATCTTTTCAGATGGGTGTACATACACTGTATACGTATCAATTTGGGGGTCCTTGACATGAAAATGTTTGAGAATCATTGAGGTAGCACACTGGGCCTATTATTATGATATGTTATTGTGCAGCCCTGATCACCGGAATATTGGCCCATGTGTGTTTACATGCATACTAATACTGTACGTTGATCTTACCCTGTTTATATAAAGATTGTGATCATTTATATGGTTATATGAATTTCTTTATCTGATTTCCCAAATCTCTCAGATTTCACTAGATTTCACTGTGCGCATCTTGTTCAGTCGAACCATGGCGTATACCAGAATGCTTAAGATTTCCCCTTTACCCAATGTTGTTTCTGTGGACCTTACAACAATTATGATAATAGTCATGTAGATGTTGTTGGTACTTAGCCTGGTAAACCCTCCCTCCGGAAATCTCAATTCCATTTCATTTCAGGAGTGAGTCTGGCATGATCCGCCTTTCTGCAATATTGGCTCTGTATGCCAAACGGCCGGGCCTATCAGCGTCGTCGCTCATTGTTCTGTGATTGACAGCTTACGTTGGCCAATCAGGTGGCGAGTTCGAGTGAGCCCAAAACACGAACGGCAGCCATCTTTTTCTTGTGCGGCCAATTCTCCGCTATTTTTTTACTTCAAAAAGCTCTCTAACTTCTATTTTGAGGCACGGAATTTACTTATAAGATATCGTTTGGATAGAATTTAGTTGTTTAACTTCATATATGTGGTCAATTAATCATGACAAAGCCTATTTAAAAAAAAATAATTAGAGAACCGGTAGGGGCGGGCAGTGACACCATTGTACCCGAAAAAGGCAACCCATTTTGGGTATGGCTGTCTCAAAAGTCCCGTCGCGTCACATTAAGACTGGTGAACTGCTGATTGGCTGAAGGGGAAAAATTATCATTGGCTGAAGGGGTTGTCAGTCAACGGTATTACTCCCGCCCAACTCCAGCACAGCCAATATTGCAGACAGGCGGATCATGCCAGACTCACTCCTGAAATGAAATGGAATTGAGATTTCCGGAGGGAGGGTTTACCAGGCTAGTTGGTACTACCAATCACATCAACATGACTATTAGCATAATTGTACTCCACATTTTAAGTGTTGCATATACATGGATATCGGTAATGTGATTACTCTACCAATTTGGTGGAGTAATCACATTACCCATGTATATTATGCAACACTCAAAATACTAGCGTAATAATACTGATCTCCTAATAATCTGAGTTTGCCTCTGGGATTTCTCTGAAATTAGAGTTCCTACGCTGTGTACTCACAATAATTATATTGATTGTGTTTACTTGCAGAAAGAAGGTAAGAGATTAATGAATCCCTTGATGCAACCCTCAAAATACCCCAAAAAACTAAATAGGGAGTACATTCCCCTGTGTGTGTGTGTGTGTGTGTGTGTGTGTGTGTGTGTGTGTGTGTGTGTGTGTGTGTGTGTGTGTGTGTGTGTGTGTGTGTGTGTGTGTGTGTGTGTGTGTGTGTGTGTGATTATTAACCCTAGTGACCCTATTCTGCACATATAATAGGTGACCATTTGGCAAAAATAGCAAATCTACAAGCTCACAACGTATCGCAATGACGTGTTGTGAGCTTGTAGATCAGCTATTTTAGACAAAGAGATTTGGTGAAGAGGAGAAAAAGGAGGGGGTCAAGTACAGAACGGTTATTCTAAAGGCAGCATTACAGGTCGTTCCCTATGAGACTTAACCTCCCTGTCTGGGTTCCCAAGTACCCATCTGCACCACCACTCGGAACAGGGAGGCTAATCGAATCGATGTCACACAGTCTTAATAGCTGCTATGGTGTAACTGTCACTGCGTGGCGGTAATACCGTAGGACCCGAACGCAGACAAACAGGCTGGAAGCAGCCAGGTGACGGTGCAAAATGTATTTGTACACAGGAACAAACAGAAACCTACGATAGAAGGTGACAGCTGTGCTGACAACCTAACAAATACTGGAAACAAATACCATGACTGGGGGGGAAAAAAAACAGATGGCGGCTATAATAAAATGATATGCTAGAACTTAGAGCTTATGCTGTAAGACTAAACCTAGAAGTGCTCTCACGGAGATATGTGGTTTGATTACAACAAGAGACACCTGGGAATTAAAAAAGCTTGGGGTTTGAAACAGCCAAATAAAATCTGATTTACGCTTACGTCGGATACCGGTATTATAACGTGTCACATCGCGTTGGGAGCTTGTAGATCAGCTGTTTTCAGCTATTATTGGCAAGCGTCATGCAACAGAGGCATTACTCATGCTTATGTGTCGTTATGGCGTTACCACGGCAACCAATGCAGATAGGTCGACGATGTCTGAATACATAAATCCGAATCTGATCACTTGCAAATAACAGTGAGGACGGTCAGTCCTGAAGATCAGATTTGAGAAACAAATAGGATTTGCCTGCAGTCTGAACAAAGCACCTACAAAGAACTACAAAACGTACTGAGCATATGGCTGTAGAAACTAGACAGAGCAGGGAACTGCAGTGAGGTGGCAACAGACACCAGATGTGCAACTTTTAGGTGAAGTGGTGGAATGTGTGTGTGGCTGGAGGGGAGAGGGGAGAGAGAGAGAGAGAAAGACTTTGGGCCGGATTCCAAATCTCTTGCCTGATGTTTCCTCACTCTTCTATCCTCACTTGAACCTCCAGTGGGGAGATAGATCCGAGGTCATATCGGCCTCCCCCCTCCCCCCTCCCCGTCTCATACTTCTGAGTGGGAGAACTTCCAGGCAATCTGCCTATAGCTCACAAACTAGAGTCAGGATGACTTCTCCTGCAAGGTGAATTGTTGATAGTCTGTTCATAGTCTATAACAGTGGTTCTCAGCCAGTGGTCCGGGAAACACCAGTGGTCCTTGAGGGGGTTCCAGGTGGTCCCCAGCTAAATGATGGAGAGTTAACCAAATGGACCAGCGGCGGACTGGCCATTTGGCGTACCGGGCAAATGCCCGGTGGGTCGCTGGGCCAGTGGGCCGCTGGGCCAAAAAAAAAAAAAAAAGTTTATTTATTTATTTTTTTATTTTTTCAAAAAAAAAGTTTTGCTCCCGTTTTAGGATTATTACGGTCATTTCAGGGTCGCGTGGCCCAATTATTAGTTACGTTAATGTGTGGGCTGAGATGCTTTCCAGCAGGGGCCTCAGTGCGGCTGCAGAGTTCCCCCCCCCCCCCCCCCCGTTGACAAAACGGCCCGGGGGGTGGTGGGCCGGTCCGAACCAAAATCCCAGTCCGGCCCTGAAATGGACCCTCATTGGGTAGATCTTTAACTCTTGAGAGCGTAAATTTTCATTTTACGCCCTCAACAGTTAAATTATTGTCTCATCTGCATTACTTAATTAAATAATCAACATTTGCCTGTCATCTGTCCTATTGGTACCAACATCAATACAGCATGATTGTGGACAAAATCGTATCCAACGACAACAAAATATTCTACGTTTTGGGTCTGAGAGTCTAAATCTCATCAAATGGTGAATCCGTGGTTCAAATGCCGAATAAATATTGGTCCTTGATAATGAAAAGGGTTGAAAACCACTGGTCTATATCCATTCAAACTGCAATCAGGAAAACAAAACTGTTTGTTCTTTGAAATATATAGCCTAGAAGAGGCTTTTCTAATTTAGCTCCTAAAATACAACATATAACAGCTTGTATTCTCTGGCTGTGGTTTTGAACAAGGGCGCTGTTATGGAGGGGGTCAGGGCTCCGTGTGTACTTTATGAGAACATTAGATTAGAGGCTGGACTCATCTCCTAAACTGGATTAGATCATAAAAGAACGACCGGCTTCTGAGGGCTATGTCAATATGACCCCCACACACGTGCGTACGCACACACGCACGCACGCACGCACGCACGCACACAAAATTGCACAGATACAGTACACACAAAAAGAATAATAAACCTCTCATCTCCCTCTCTCGTTCTCCTTCTCTCTCTTTAACATTCTCTCTCTCATCTCTTCATCTCTCGCTCTCTGCCTCCCTCTTCATCACATCCCCCCTCGCCCTTTCATTCTGTATCTCTTTCTCCCTCCCTCCCTCCCTCCCTCCTTCCTTCCTTCTCTCTCCGCAGCCTATATAGCTGAGTCTCTTTTATTCCCAGTTGATGCTCTGTCACTGAAAGATTGCTGATCTACAACCTCACAACACGTTGCGTCCCGGGGTCATGAGTTTGTAGATCTGCTATTTCGGTGTGCCACACAGTCATACGATGAAGTAAAAAAAAAAAACTTTCCTTCTGTCCTCTCCATGTCTGCTTTTGCGCCCCGCAGTGTGTCTGACATTGAAATGTCAAAAGCCTTATCTCAAATGTGTTTACTGGCCAATTAGCCTTACAAGGCTCCCCGCTCTTGGGGCAATCATTTGAGAGGGACCGCCAAAACGCTCCTCACTACCTTTGTTGCCCTTTCAAACATGGCCATGGTCTTGGCAATCTCTCAGAACTGCGTATGTGGATAGTCCCTTTCTCTGTATGGCAATTCTAGCCAACAGATTCATCGCACTGGCGATGAGGCAAAGTGGAGATGGACGGTTGATGATATGCATTGAAGTGATGAACAAGCTAATGAATAGATACTATCTTTGAATGATTGCGACCTTTGTACAATAATCGGTTCAAGAAAATAAAAGACATATCAGACGTTGTTTTCTGTCTCGTTATTCGATGTGCACACTATATAATCTTATCAAGTATAGAGCACTGTAAGTAGTTTCTGACTGTGCACTGTGCAGTAAGTATGGGCTGTCATTGCTAGACTGTCAATTAGAGACAGCATGTCAGGCAATTCTTGCAATGACAGCCCATACCGCCCAGTAAGAAACGTACTCTGTGCTCTTCAGATAGCCTACCTCAATGCAAGTATATGGTGTGCACATTGAAAAACAAGAGCTCAGAAAACTGAACGATCCGACAAAGGTCGCAATCATTAAGACATATTGTCTTGAATAGAATGCGACCAAAATACATTTGGAAACGCTACGGTGCCAATTGGACGTTTACCATTGTACCCCATTTTAGTGTGTGTTGTTTCTCTAAAGTCTTTGCCAAATCATTAAACTCTTTCCAAGAAGCAAGGTCGAGGCACACAGACACAGAGGACTGGACATTAGCTTTGCTACAGTGTGACGGCCCTGCCCCCTCTGCCTTAACACTGTTGGCTAGCCGGCAGCCTGAGTGAGTAGGGCGGAGTGGTGCAGGCCGTCAGACCAACTGGTTGCAGCTGGGTGAGGTGGTTTGGGAGAGTATATACGGAGCTCTCCCACCCACTTTCTATTATCTCTCTGTCTCCTCCCTGCAAGCAGGATCTCTGCTGAGGGTTCCCACTTGGCCTGTGGGGCCTAACCCTTTTGTTTGTTACTTTTACACACCTTTTATACAACACTCGCACAGCACGTTCCACACATCCATACATTACTGAATACTGAATTGCTCACATCTCATACCTGACCAGTTTATGATTATCAACATTATTTAATTAATTCATATCAATAAATATAATTTAAAAGTTTGACTTGTGTGTGGACTCCCTCTTTTGTCATGTATTCCCTAGTGCATGACAACAGAGAAGCAGTACCCACACACTCACAACAGTGTTCTGACGTGCATAGTAAGTTTGACATGCATAGCTTTTGTATGCACTTGAAAACTTGAAATGGGACATTCTGCATGACGAGTACTTTCTACTTTTGGTACTTTAATACATTTTGATACCAATACTTTTGTACTTTTACTCAAGTAAATTTTGAATTCCGGACTTTTACTTGTAACAGAGTATTTCTGCATTGCAGTATTGATACTTTTACTTAAGTAAAAAAATGTAGTAGTAGCTAGTTTGAGCTAACTACCGGTATGCTCACCATGTCCATTAATAGTAATCCATATATGGTCATTTAGATAGTGATAACAAGATTGCTCAGACAAATCCCAAGTGTTGGTTTAACCGAAACTCTCAACTATCAATAATAAGGCTGGCTGATTTTGTGAGCTTTTTGAAGTTGAAATTAAGTAAGCTGCTGTGGAAGTGTCTGCCTCCGGAGGCAGCCAAATATGCTCAGCATGAGCCAGATGATGTTGATGCACATAATTCAATTAACGGCGAAAATCGGAGGCTAATGAGACTGTCAGTGCCGTGGGATCGGAGGTGTGCTAATTAGCCTCTGTTGTCACAGTTGGGTTGAGATGGGACAAGGGATTGAGGCTGAACGACGAGCATGGTGGGTTTCCCATTCTAGTCCCAATGCAAGTGTGAATGCAGTACATTTAGCAAGATGTCCCATCGCCAATGGGGGAACATCGTGTATTCTCTTTTATGTCACAGGGGAAACTGGATTTATCATTCATGCTGTATAATACAGTATGCTATTCCTAATGCAATTTCTCTTTTATTTTATTATTATATATTTTATCCACGATGTCGAGGAAGCTCTAAGTACAGTACAAGAATTCCACTGACTGCAATTTTGCGACAGCTGTATTATACAGCTGCATGTACTGTAAGTGTGACGGCCCCTTGGCCTTAGATCAGTGGCCTGTGTCCACAAACAGGTTTCCCTGGGCTCCTCTGAGGAGAGGCTCATTATTGGGTGGGGTGATTGCTCACCCTATATATAATGGGGTTCAATGTAAATTATGTTACTTATTTTTACTTTAAGTAAATAAATCTACTCAGTTACTAATTATTTGTAAGAGTCATGTGGGCCCTCCACTTTGTCCACACATTGTGCCAGGTCGTGACATAAGCATGTGACAATAAAACCCTCGATCCTTAATCTTCATAAAGATTGAAGTAGGTTAACCATTTAAGTACCATCTACAAGCTTGCAAAGCATTGCGATGCAAGGACACGCCAAAGACACAGGGTTAACGTGGGTTTACACTGGACCGGGAAACGGCCGGTCCATACTCAAATTGGACTTAACCCATTAAGACCTGAGGCCGCGTCTAAAAAAAATCTAAATCCTAACAATTCTTCAGAAAAAAATATAAAAAATAGCAGATCTACAAGCTCGTAGCGCGGCACTCTGTGCCGCGCTATGAGCTTGTATATCTGCTATTTTTGAATAGCCAAAGAAATCTAAAGTGACACAGATGCGTTCCAGTTCTCAAATGGGTTAATACAGCGTGTGCCAGGCTATTTCACGGTCCCTGGGAAAAACAGTCACTTTTCTTCAGAGCAAGGCATACGCACGAGTGACCAAGCAGGGATTTGGATGTCAGCCAGTAGCCAGAGCGCTGGCTCACGTTGTCATGTCCCCCTATAGACCCACACGTCCTCCTGGCTCCAGATCCACTCTCATCTCTCACAACGCCGTTGATGATACATGACTCACCTCAGCCCCACGCTCCTGTCCTCCCCACTGTCTTGTCTGCCTGCCTGCCGCCCTCAGCCGCTGACTGCGGAGACAAACCTTTTTAGCGTGGTGTAAAAAAACAAACTGATTTGAGTTTAAATGTACCTGCGGCATGAATGGATACATCAGTGGCTTCACCAGGGGTATAGCCAGGGGGCTATCACTGGCCCCCATACTGCCCCACCTTCACGAGCCCAGGTCCAGAATGGCGTTGCCATTTTGTAAATGTGTATGTAATCTTCATTTATCCACTGCACAGGTGATTAGCCTGCAGTTTTACCAGAGCCCTGTTAATCAGCATTATACGTGCTTCCACCAAGCACGACGAGGACGTAGGGATGGGTTTTGAGTCAAAAGTCAGTCAAAAGTCAAAAAGCATTTGACTGTCCGTCAGTGCATCACACTCCGATCCCTCCCTGGCCTTGTTGCTGCACAGATCACAGTCTGCCTCATAGGCAGCAACAGCTGAGCTCAGCCTCGTGTCTCTGGTGCCATCGTCAGAAGCTAGCCTAGCTGGCGGGGTGCTCCTTCCATTCCGACATCTCACTACTCCAACTAGTGGCTTCCGCGTGCGGTTAGGGTTAGGGTTAGGGTTAGGTATAGGGTTAGTAACCGTCGGAAAGGCGACATGTCGGAAAGCCGACATGTAACCCTAGCTGGCAGACCACCGACTGCTAACAGGTAAGCAATGCATACCATGTGAATGCATGCCATGCACTAGAAGAATTTGAAAATACTTTGAAAATATGAAAGTCTGACACCCTTCTCACATGTATCATACACTATAGAAGTCTTTAAAACAACTTTGAAATTACTTTAAAAAAGACTTAAGTCTGACACCCTCTTACATCTGAAGAGAATGCTTAATAAGTCACACAGTTTTTAATCACAGACAATACGATTTTGCATGGAGCAGATTAGGGAGGAAATAACAAATGCATTATTTGTATTTGTCTGGCACTGTCCTATGAGAAGCGTTTCTTGGTGTAAAGCCCAGTTCATTAGCAAAATCCTATTCTACTGTAGAGTAGAATAGGTATTCTGCTCAGGGTTCACTTCACGCCTAAACAGATATATAGCAGAGAGAAGAATGAGAATTTTTTTATTTAAAATGGGCTGGTACAATCTGAGTATGCTTCCAGTACACTGGACTAAAGGCAAAAGTGACAGTTCACTGGATTCTCCATCCATATACTGTACTGTACAGTATGTGTTTGCTCCATAAGCACCTGTTGGTTTTCATGTTCATGTCATTGAACTTGACATTGAACATGTGGCACTTTTTGATAGTATTTATTAGATTTTTATCAGAATATCAAAATGAGAGGAAAGACTGACTTAATTTTATTTTGAAGTTTCAGTCTGAAACGGCCTCGCAACCAATCAGAAGGTTCCATCCCTTCAAGCTATGGCACGGTAGAACCTCACTCATGTGGTGCGCAGTGTTACTGTTTGTAGCCTGGCCAGGCTGGCCAAGGGAGACAGAGATGGCCACTGTGCAGAATGTTTGTCACCAAGTTAAACATTTCGAACTTACAATGTTTTCAGATACATATTTTAGTGTGTTGATTAAGTTTAAAACGAGTAATACACCGTCTGGACGTCATCTTGAATGAGATTAAAAAGGGAGTAGTTCTGTAATTAAAATCAGCTGTGTTTGCAGGAACGTGCAGCTATGGGAATCCCACAGGTAAACAAAATCAAGATTAATTTATAGTCATCACGCAGCACGTTTCGTTCACAGGAAGTAATTAAGATTGGCTTTTTAGGGGCTTTTGATATAAAAATACACAAAAAAATGTTTATGTTTTATATATATATATTTTTTAAACATATTTTTCATTACACTAGACCTTTAAGACAGCTCAGACGGAGTTCTATGACCACCTTACACCAAACGATCGAAATGACGGTAGAGCACTTCTAGCAAAACATCTGAAGAGGGACAATTTTTTTTTAAAAGGGCAACAAGATGGGAGAGTTGTAGGCCATGCCAAATCACAATCACATACTAATTATATCAGCATGGCCAGAATATAAAAAGTCAACGGCAAGCAAATGCTTTCTCTGAACCTCCTTAAATGCAGAATATAATAAATTGTGTGATGGAAACTAGAGAGTACATTAAAACTGTTGAAGGAACCTGCTCCTCACAGCTACATAAAACATGGCACAGAGAACACATTATACACAAAATATAGGACATTTCCTCTATTATGGAACTCAGGAACTGCTAGCTAAGCATGATCACACAATCAAAAGACAAATGATAAGTCAAAGAGATGTACATAAATACACACAACGGAGAAAAGAAAAAAAACATTGCCTGTGGAAATAGTCTACAGTACACCTCAATAATTAGTGATGATATGTTAGTTACTTACTTACTTAAGTTACTTAGTTTCTAGTCTCGCGTAGCCAGACAACTATTCCACAATCTCCGAATGCTATATACAGTCTGGAACTACACCTCCCGAAATCCGAGACAGGAAGCTGGCATCTGTTCGTCATTGCCGTTCACAAAAATATATTTTAAAATATCTTTACATTTATTTATTTTATTTTCATTTCTGCTAAGCAGCAAGCTATATTAGATGATTTGGATTTATATTAGGATGAAATCGAAATCCGTTTTATCGCTTGATCATCAACAGAGCTTCCGTGCTCCAGACTGTAAGACCGGAAGCATTTGAAAATTGTGGGAGGCAACAGTCTGGCCACACGAGACAACTTAGTTACTTAGTTACTAGTTACTTAGTAAAGCTTTCAGCATTATGGTCAATGAGACCAAATACTTTAGCAAGAAGAAGGAACTTGTCATTAACGTCTCCCTGTTGTTTCCCATTTATTGTGGTGTTGTTGTTGTTGTTGTTTGTTATTATTACCTGGCTTCCTCTTCCTTTCCCTGTTTCATCTGTCTCTCCTCTCTATCCTTTCCTGTTCATCTGTCTCCCTGTCGCTCTCTGTCTCACTTTGTCTGCTTCTCTGTCTCCCTGTACCTCTGTCTCACTATCTCTGCTCATCTGTCTCCTTGTCTCTCCCTCACCCTCTTTCTGTACCCCTCCGCCAGCCTGCCTTTCCCTACTTACCTGTCTTGTGTTAGCCCTTGTCAGCTTTGTCTCCTGTGTTTTTGCCTGCTAAACCCCGCTACTCATCTTGTTAGCCAATCCTTGTTTCCCTGCTAATTCTGGTCCCTGCCCACTCCAGCGTGTGCCGTGATTGTAGTAGCTGTCTGTTCCTTTAATGTTTGTTCAATTGTCTATTTTCGTAAGCCTGTTTCAGCCTGCCTGTTTAGCCTGTTGTTCTGATAATTATTCTGTGAATCCTGCCTGTACCCGGGCCGTGCCTGTGTGTCCTCTTCCTGTTGTCTAGTAAACTTTTGCCTCACAATTCCTGTTCGTTCATTCCTGTGTTTGGGTGCAGCTTCTGAATCCTGACAGAACAGATGTCCTTTGTAATTTGATACTATTAAAATGGGTCAATATGTGAAGGTTTCCTCACCATTGAAACAGCAGAGCGCCTGGAATTATGTCAACGCTTTCACAGAAAATTGTGCAAATACTGCAGAAGTATGGCTTTGAATACATAAACCATAGTAGGGCAAGCATATGATGATAGTACCTCTGACATGAGTGCAAAAAAACACATGGTGTGCAAGTGTGCATTAAACCAGAGGCTCCATTAGCTTTTAATCTTCACTGCAATGCAGATTTCTTAAATGTAGTATTAGTTGTCAGTGTGAAATGCATCCCTGAAGCCTATTGTTTATTTTCTCTTCTGCAGAAATGGTATGTCTTTGTAAAACAAAGAAAAGAAAGCGCTGCCTCGGTTCAATCACAGTGGCTCAAAACAGATGCTCTTCAGTGGAACAGGTATAGGCATAGAAGCAAAGGAACCCAAAGTTCTGCTTGTGGTGAGGCAGTACGGAAAAAATACTGAGGCACTCCATCTTCAGGTGAAAAAATTAAATAATGTATTACAGATGAGCAAGGCAACAGCTGGCATGTTATGTCTTTGTGTCTGACTCATATCTGCACCAAAGGTGGCTATAGGCGCAAAGGGAGATCTTTCAGTGTGAGACACTTACCAGCAGGGCCGCATTAACCGCGGAACTTAGTGGAACTTGTGTTCCACGGCCTGAGCCTGCAGGGGCCCTGTGTGAATTATGTATTTTAAAAAATATATATTATTGTAAACAAAATTTTTTTTGTATTCTTTTATTATAATATTATATGTATTCTTCTTATTATTTATACAAATGTATATATTCGGGCCCTGCTGTGTGAATTATATATATTTAGAAACATATGTTGCTTTATTTTTAATGTTGCGCGGCAGAACAGATGCAAACCTCTTGCATACCGTCACTTCTACTTCCTGTAAGTAGACAAAAAAAATAAAACTACTGTCGACTAATCTTTACAAGGGGCTCTTATTTTGAAATCCTCCGCTTTTAGGGTAAGTCTGTTTCTGTTAACCAGTATGACTGCTATCATGGTCTGTGACAGCAACACAAATAAACAAGAACCATGTGGATTAAACGCAAGATTTGGGCCAACGTTCATATTTACGTTATGAAAACCAGCTCCTGTGACTTAAACATAGTACAAACTTTGGAAGTGCCGTGCATTAAACTCTTTGAACATCGGCGCAGCATGGTGAGTTAACCTGACAATGAAGATGTGTGTGCGTGTGTGTGTTTGTTTGAAGTAGGCTTAACTTAGACTGTATCTCACGTGCCAGCTGTGTTTTTAATAATGTAGCTCACGGTTGTTAATGTCATCTCTGTCTGTCTGTATGTCTGTCTGTCTGTCTGTCTTAGTGCTACCATACACTGTGAAAATCTAAATGACATATTCTAATACATTTGTACTGTGCAAATAGCTGAATAGGATGGAGTAGTAGGTCTACGCTACTGTATTTTAACATCAGTCGGTCATAATGGTGAGCCATAATATTATTTTCTGAGGTGGTAAAAAGGTTGAGAACCACTGCGGTAGACTTCAAGAGGTCTTTTTACTTTAACTTTTCAAGTACATTTCAGAGCCTGTACTTTTGTACTTTTACTTGAGTAATTAGTTGAATGAGTATTTTTACTAAAGTCGCTTTTTACATAAGTAAATGTATCTGAGGCTACTTCTACTTTAAGTGAAGAAAGTGAGTAGTACTTTTACCATCTCTGCTGAGTATTGTTTTCTCAATTCTAAACTTGAATTGTTGAATTTCTTATGAAGAATAAGAAAATAAATATGAAACATTTGTTACCCATCTCATCACCATATGTCTAGTAGCCTACGACTGTAATGACCATAAAGTAACCTCCTTAATAATAAATGTAATTTGTAATGATAGACACACACTGTAGTCATAGCATAGACTGAAGTTGGAAAGGCTCTGCCCAGTGCCTGTGTCAGCACCGATCGTGCTGGCACGTGAACGCACCCAATATTGTCCGATTAATGTTGAGGGGGGGCCTTTGATTTGGTGTAGTTCCACGGCCCTGAGGGGCCTTAATGCGGCCCTGCTTACCAGTAATTATTGAGAAATCAATCGGGGAACCCAGGTAAAAAAAAAAAAGGAAAAACAGCGCCCTCCGCAGTTTTTTGCCTTTGAATTTGACTCTGGGGCTAGCTCCCGATAGAACGTAGGTACAGGAAATAGTTTGGTCTACCCTCAGCCCTCCTCTTCCGGTAGTGCGCCTATGTTTTCATTCCCACTAACAATATTTCTCCACGGAACACTAACACCATTTCTCCCACGGAAAATGGATCGTTTTGGTTATAAGCCCACTTGTTTCTATGCTGGAAGTTAAAATGTTACTAACCTTCCGTGGTTTTGACGGCTCCGAGGACGCTATTGTTAAATGAGTTTGGGTTTGTTTCCAGTGGGAAGCAAACACACAGATGTAAATCCCGCCCACTACATTTGATTGGCTAAAGCGCGGCCTGCTTCCTGATCTGAAGGCACGCCCACTTTTAGGCTAATGTTGATAAGTTCTGAACGGGGCTACCGACAGATTTAGTAACGCAGCTCTGAATCTGTTCCTGAGAGATTATTGAGAAATGAACCCTGAACAGGTTGATTCAAGACCCTGGCTCGAAGCGGAGGGGTCTTACCACCTTAAAGGTGTTTATTTCTCAGAAATAACCGCCTTGTTGTTCATTATCCCACTTATTACAGAAAAATAAATCAATAATTTGACATAAAATATAACAACAATGGGATTTTATTGATTTTAATCATCAATAAATTGCATACTCTACGGATAATAGTCTGTTAGAGTACGCAAATGAGGCCCATTCAGATCTGCACGACTGGCTCGGAAAAGTCCAGTAGGAAGTGTTAATAAAATATGAATAAAGATTCTGCTACTGCTTTGCCTAACATTATGTTGTGTACTTTTTGGCCGCAAAATGACTTTGTGTTTATAGGTTTATATGCCAGGGCAGCCGTCATACGCCTATAGGGTTCGATTAGTATAATATTAATACATGCTTACAGAGCTACAAGCGTACAATCTTGTGAATCTACAAGGTTTTTGAAAATGTATACGATGACATGCACAAACGAGCTGCACACCAGGTCGAAAGTGGTTCATGAGATTTAGGACAGTGCTGTGCCGAGTAATGCAATATCTGTGTTCTGTTGCACCTCCAGGCCATCAGGTCACACCAAGCTCTATAGGCTTG
>NC_137625.1:9353844-9388844 GCF_963280865.1 Gymnoscopelus braueri | reverse complement strand
CTAATTATATGAAGATATGGGTGAAAATGGGTGAAGTGCTTCTTTAATGCAGAATAAATGAATGCTACTTGCTCCTCAGTGTCGGTCAACCCTGATTTTGTTGCGCAACAAGGTCACATGCCGAAAATAGCCGACGTACAAGCTCACAACGTGTGAGCTTGTACCTCAGCTATTTTCGGCGCGCAACAGGTCGTCGGGCGGAGTATACATGAAGGATTACACGACAACGCCCATAGAGCCACAGAGGACAATGTCTGCCTGCCAACACCACCCGTTGTGTCCTCCTCAGCCTGTTGGGAAATCCCAGCGGGTTTGCCTTTTCTTTCACCATGGGTTTCCCACAGCGATACATGGAATCCTGGATGTCGTTCAAGTTCTAATCAAGTCAAACAGCAGATTTTGACAGGTCCTCGACCCGAAACAGGGTGCGACCACTCCAGAAGCCACAGGGGTAGCCTACAGGTGTGTGACTGTATTGGATTCCAGGGCTGCAACACTTAATCGAACGAATCGATTTAATACATTATACAAAACAATCAATAATGGATCATTTAATAAAAATAATCGATCCCTATTTTGGGCGTGACGTTATTTATGACGTGTCGTGAGCTTGTAGATTGCTATTTTCACTATTATCGGGCGACCCTGTTGTGTGACGAAGTATATATTTTTGGGCGGTGAAACCGCTCCTATAAGTGAGGTTTGGAAATTTGTACAATTATCTTGGGCAGTGAAACCGCCCCTATAAGTGAGGTTTGGAAATTTGTACAATTATCCTGCGCTGTGATTGGCCAATCACAATCTATTCAGGACTGTGATTGGCCAGTGTCACATGACACATGTGCATAGCCCTATATAAGAAACCATAACTTTAAAAAAAAACATTAATTTGTTTTTTTTTAAGTTATGGTTTCGTCCATCATAAAGAGTGTTTCAATAAATGTATTTATCTTTTGTACATGATTGGTTGACTCCATTCAGTATTGTGATTAGCTAGCAAGACACCGCCCACTTCACACAGGGTGTGATTTTTTAAATGCTTAAGCAATAAGGACATTATGAACTTATAATGAACAATGTTCTCATTGACAGTAGACTTAATGTTAATATATTTATTCAGCTAGAGTATAAGCTATGCTGATTCATGTTCTCATTATACTGTTCAGTAAGAAAATAACAACAGCAGACACTGAGCCTTTGTTTGCACTCATGATGATTTATCTACAGTAAGCAATATGTCTCCTGGAGTGTAAAGTAAAAACAGCACTGTTTAATAAATACACAAATACAGTCCAAATTGACTGTAAGGTTAATATACAGGTGATGTAAATGATAATATGTTTTAAATAGTTGTCTTGTATATCCCCATAATAATAATAATTGATATAGAATATTTGTCAACAGTGGTCTCATATTTCCAGCTCTTTAATGAACAGAAAATATATTTTCAGGTCGGAATACCAATTTTATACAGGATAAACAAGTGGAATTGGAAGTGATAAAACAAAGAAATGAGCGGACAAAATTGGAACTGGAATGTTATATTACTAAAGCTGATAAATGGTCTTTGCGGAGTACTCTCTCCTGTTTTGATGAAATTGGTGTTCCACCTGAAAATGTATTTTCTGTTTACTAAAGAGCTGGAGAGCCTTGATACTGAGCCTACACTTGGCCTCAAATACAGAGCTTTAACTTTTTAAACGAAAAAATATATCACTTACTGCTTCTCGTTTTCTGTTAATGGCCTACTTCACACAAAAGTAGCAAAAGCGCTTTGAGGTTGTAGATCTGCTATTTTTGTTATTTTAGAATTTGAATCCAGAAAAGTCGCAGTTTTGGACATAATGAGGTTTCCACTCCCGACAGCAATGATTTTAAATTAAAGCGTTGATCAAACAGTAATTCCTCGTAGTCTTTGTGAATAAAGAAGAAGGCTGTGGGGATACTATCACCCGGTATTCATCTTTGCTGTTGTGTCCAACCTTGGGGCACGGCATATCACAATATCACACACAGACTATCTGAGGTGAGAGAAAGTTGGCTTCTTAACACAATTTTAGTTTTCATATTATCTGTGTGTAAAGTGGCTGCAGTGAAGGCCACTATGCTGTCAGTGCACTGGAGAGACACCGCAGTGTCTGACACACACACACACACACGCACGCACGCACGCACGCACGCACGCACGCACACACGCACACACACACACAGTTATATTATGTGTCCTAAATGCCGGCCAAGTTCACCATAACAAAAACGAATCAAATTTTCCAGGGTCAGGTAATACCATTGATTTTTATGATCATGTTGCCAAGGTGTGAAACAATCAGTCTGACTGCTGTAAACTAGTGCTAGGCAATATATCAATAGTATATCGATATGGTAGATATGAGACTAGATATCATCAATTACAATGTTTTCGCTTCAGTTTGTTGATATAATATAACATTTTTCGATTAATTTAAAAAAAAAATAGTTGCAGCTATACTTTGAGGGTAAGAGTGAACAACCTAGCCAACAGCTAGGTTTTGGCAGTTTTTTCAATCATATCTGGAGGCTCATTGTATTGCAAAGGCCAAGAAGCCATTTACCATCAGAGAGGAATTAATTTGACCAGCCACCAAGGACATCTGTCGCGAGCTGTTGGGAGAGACTGCGGTCAATAAAGTATCCAAAGTCCCACTTTCAGATGACACTGTCGCTCTGAGGATTGATGACATGGCCGAAGATTATTTATTATTTATTCAGACAGACATCTATTTGCACAAGAAAACATTGACTGTCACATCGACAGTCTAGACAAAAGTTACATAATTAAAAGTCAAAGTAATCAAAAAGTCATATCACTTAAACAATGGTTATCAACAAAGTAATAAGCTGAAAGCCCAAACAAAACTTAATGGCAGGTGGCATCCTTCCTGTGGGGTTTCTCTCATTAGTTTCTGTTTGCGTGAATTCTTTGAATAAGTATTTACTTCCAATTTGTTTAATGTGTGTAATAAGTTCCACTGGCTGGAGGCTCTATATATTAATGATTTTTGGGCGGTGAAACCGCCCCTATAAGTGAGATTTGGAAAAATGTACATTTTCCTGCGCTGTGATCTGGGCCCAGGAAATTAGTAGAATTATCCTGCGCTGTGATTGGCCAATCACAGCCTATTCAGGACTGTGATTGGCCAGTGTCACATGACACATGTGCATAGCCCTATATAAGCAACCATAACTTGAAAAAAACCAAAATTTGGTTTTTTTCAAGTTATGGTTTTGTCCATCATAAAGAGTGTTTCAATAAATGTATTTATCCTTTGTACATGATTGATCGACTCCATTCAGTATTGTGATTAGCTAGCAAGACACCGCCCACTTCACACAGGGTGTGATTTTTTAAGTAGAATAGTTTTTTGCTTCGGAAGTTCAAGCTGTCCAATGGATTTGATGATTTTGAGTTAGACCTGTCTTTACAAGATGTTGATGGACATTAAGTTGATAAATCAACATACTTGGATGACCAGGCAACACTGCTCTATGTGCAATGTAATTTATATTTGAAGAATATAAATGATCCTCACATGAGGATATGTTATGTGCCCTGCCTAGTGCTATTACAGTATTTGAGTAAATGTACTTTCCACCACTGATTGAGTGATGTGATTAAAGAAGTAACTAGAAAAAGTGCTCCTCGGAGGGTCTCCGCCAGGTCAGGTAGGTTATTGCGGGCCAGCAATGTTCGGAGCATTGGGCCAATCAGAATAGAATATGAAAGAGCGGACAGATCCGTCTTGATCACTTGACTATAGAGATAATGTGTAAAGATTTGTGTGATGTTTGGACGAAATCTCCAGAGTAATGTATGTTCTGTCAGGACAACTCATAAATAGAAAAAGACAAATCATGAAGGATAAGATATATTTATTGACTATAAAATGAGCAATATATTTATTATGGTTTGGCGATGAATTGGATCTGCTTTTAGGTACTCTGTTAAAGCGCATTGCCCAACCACAGGGACTCAGAATCCCCAGTACATAAACAAGAGATCCAAAAAACAACAGGTGGTAGCCAGTGGTGGAAAGTAACTAAGTACATTTACTCAAGTACTGTACTTAAGTACAATTTTGAGGTATTTGTACTTTACTTGAGTATTTCCAATTTCCAATACTTTTACTTCTACTCCACTACATCTCAGAGGCAAATATTGTACTTTTACTTTTACACTACAATTATTTGAAAACTTTAGTTACTAGTTACTTTTCAGATGTAAATTATGATATAATGAAACATACATTAACCACTTTAACCCTATTTTATACCTAAGCTATTTGAAAATAGCAGATCTACAAGCTCACAACGCGTCGCGATGCGACGCGTTGTGAGCTTGTAGATCGGCTATTTTCAAATATTTAGTACTTTTTACTTTTGGTACTTTAAGTACATTTTGATGCCAATACTTTTGTACTTTTACTCAAGTAAATTTTGAATTCTGGACTTTTACTTGTAACAGAGTATTTTTATATTGCAGTATTGGTACTTTTACTTAAGTAAAGAATTGTAGTACTTTTTCCACCACTGGTGGTAGCATGGGGTGGTGGAGGGTGAGCAGCAATTTTAGCAAACAGCAATGAACAGCAGCGCAGCAGCAGCAACAGTGTGTGTGCAGCAAAACAACAGAATGAGAAGTGCAACCTTCCAGCTTAAATAGAGCGGTCTGAGAATGAAATGAGTGTGAGTGGATGAGTGGATGTGCAGGTGGAGCTGAGGTGGTCCAATAGTAGGCCATCCTCACTGCACTGAGTTCCCTGACAGAACTTGCTCTGCGCATGTCTGTGACAGGCGCGACGCTCATTTCTTTTGCTAAAATCGGCCTCCTGGTGGAGCTATAATAGGGCAATGTCAAAAGGGTGGCATGTGTTCCTCAACGTAGTGCAAATGTGAAACAATCGGACGCTGCGTTCATGATTTGCGGCATTTTTTTCAAAACGGGCCACTCCTGCAAACTTTGGAGGTCAATCTTAGCCAATCAGGATGGAATATGAAAAATCAAACAGATCCGTCTTGATCACATGACTATAGAGATCATGTGTACCGATTTGGGTGAAATTTGGGATACAATCTGAAGGAGTAATATTAAAAAAATGTTTGCACATGGATGCCTTCGGCCTGGCGGAGACAATAACATCAAAGCACTCAACACTCAACACACGCCTCATTGAACAGCTGTGAAGACATGCAGAAAACATGCTTTTCAAGAAGACCCTGACCACCAGGGTGTTTGAGTTACGAGAGTCACCCAACAGGTTTCTATTACAAATACATAAACACATCTCCGCTGGCATACTGTAGCAATAGCACCGGCAGTGGGTAGCCAAGTTCACATACTCTACCTATCCGATATTCACCCTTCTGAATGAACTGAATGTGTCACTATAGGGGAAAAGGGTCACAGTTACTAAAGAAGCTCACAACGCCTCAGATCGAGACACATGGTGACCTTCTACATCTGAGATTGTACATCCTATCTACTTTGTACGACATAGTACAGGGCTGGTCAAGAAAATGTCCCCCTTATACATTCCTTCCTGAGATCAATCAAAAGGATTCTGTTTCTGGCATTCATGTTTGCCGTTATGTTATCTGTTTATTTAAGCTACAGCGTACTAATGACGCAGATGACACTGCGATCGAACCTAGCAAGAATATGCTGGCCTTTCGCTTTGGAAGTGCTCTGAAAGAAAAAATAAATAAATAAAAAGGTTTTGTGGAATAAATGCAGCAACTGACATACTCAGCCTTAGAATGTTTGAAACCTGTGACATAACCATACAGTCAGTACGTGGGTGCGTGCGTGCGTGCGTGTGTGTGTGTGTGTGTGTGTGTGTGTGTGTGTGTGTGTGTGTGTGTGTGTGTGTGTGTGTGTGTGTGTGTGTGTGTGTGTGTGTGTGTGTGTGTGTGTGTGTGTGCTCCTGTGTCAGTACCTGTGTGGGTGTGTTCGTGCCTAGCTGTAACCTTGCGTCTTCCCCTGCATGCACACATTCGTGTGCTGTCTCTTCACCCGTGTGTGTGTGTGTGTGTGTGTGTGTGTGTGTGTGTGTGTGTGTGTGTGTGTGTGTGTGTGTGTGTGTGTGTGTGTGTGTGTGTGTGTGTGTGTGTGTGGGTTGATGCATTCATGTGAAACTGCAGTTGAACAGAAATAAACATAAACATACTTGTATGATGCCCTCAGCATTGAGAATGTGATGCTTGCTTTGTAATTGTAGTCTGACTAGCCACTTACAGTACATAGGCTACTGGCTCAGGAACGTGATCCAGGACAGTTCTCAAAGTAAGCACCGCTACATAATGTTTATGTTTTTTTTAAAAATGTAAATAGCATTACCCCGACCCCACACTATCTGCATGCTCACAATGGAGATGTCCTACTTCTTGTTCCCCTGGGTGGCAACAGTGTGACTCTGGGGACGGAGAGACTGTTTCATAAACACAAGGTCACGAGTGAAATAGTTGCTGTCCCAGACTGGGACAACAATTCAGGCCGGGAGTCTCACACCCCAGACAGTCCCCACCTTGCCAGCTGCCATAGGCCAGGGTTATTATAGTTAACTAAAATAACGAAATAACTGAAACTAGAATTGGAAAAACATTGTAGTAAACTGGGGGGAAAAAAGCTTTACAGAAAAGATATGACACAGAGCCTGACTAATGTTCCCCATAAATGTAAATTAACCAGTTTTCATATTGAAATGTATGTTATGCTTGTAGATTCCCATCCACAAAGTGCACATATCTGTGATTGTAGAATAGAATAGATAGAATGTCTTTATGCCTATTGAAGCCTAGCTGTGTATTTGGGTGATTGGTGCCTGAAGATCTGATTGAGGGGTGCCTGTTAATCCTGTTAGCTGATTGATTAGATTAGAATATGGGGAGCATCTTGGGTGGATTACTATTTATACTGTGGTTGGCTGATTAGAAATGGAAGGGTGGAGTCTGCAGAGTATATAAGGGAAACAGCTCAGTAAGTTTAGGGTGCCATGGGGAGAGGTTGACACCTTGCCTCTCCATAAGTTTAAGTTGTTTGTTTGATTTTAGATTTTTTTGTAATGTTTGTTGTCCTGAGCTGGATCAAATTAAAACCTTTATGATTTTTCTGCAAGCTTGCCTCCAAGTCTATTTTTGAGGCTTTCACCGTTTCACTGACTTGGGCCATTTCACACTCCCTATTGTGACATGATAACTGACCATTTTGTGTTTACAAAACTATGAAAACTAACTAAAATCCTAAAGATAAATGTCCTTAGTTTTAGTCTTTGTCAAAAATAGCAGATCTACAAGCTTGCATCCTGCAGAACATCAGGTCCTCTAGTCTAAAGAAATGGCGATGACAACCAAAGTGCGGAATTTCAATGTCAAATCCATCTTTCTCTACGGTTCAGAGACGTGGAGGACGACAAAAGATTCCTTAGCGGCTGTCTGAAGTGCATTTTCTGGATCGGGTGGCCAAACAAAATCGAACGTGAGGAGGTCTGGTTGAAAGGGAGACAGGAGCCAGTGGAGAAATAGATCCTGAGACGAGTGTGGATGGATCGGTCACTCCCTGAGGAAACCAGCAGCTAGTACTACGTGCCAGGCCCTTTTTTTGGAACCCTTGGAACCCCCAGGGGAAGCAGCAGAGAGGGCGCAGCCTAAGAACACCTGGAGGCGAGACACTGAGGCAGAGCTCAAGAGGCAGGGAACCAGCTGGGGAGAGGCAGAAAAGACAGCCCAAAGCCATGTTGTATGGAGAAGAGTCGTCAATGGGCTATGCTCCACTGGGAGCCATGGGCCTAAGTAAAAGTAAGTACAAGCTTGCAGATGTGCTATTTTTCTGCTTCAATCCATAGGCTGTTACAATGAAAAACTAACACAAAAACTAATACTGTACAAACTAAGCCTTTTCACGTGCAAGATCTAAACTAAAACTAAACCAATTCAAACTAAACTGAATAAAAACTAACTAGAAAAATTCAAAACTAGAATAACCTTGCAGATAGACTAAGATTTAGAGAGCAATGACCACCGAATACATTAGGAGTAAAACATGATTTGCATGACTATTAAGACCTCCAAACATCGCAAAGGTGATACCAATGTGTTTTTTTCTATGTTCACCTTTTTAATAGCCTTCTCTAAATTAGGAACACATTCTCAGTTATGCATCATGTCTAAACGTTTTACATTTATTATGTGTGCTGTTTTTGTGACCAAATGAAAAAGAGGACTTGCTTAGCATCCCTATTTTTGTCATGTCATTAGAGGCGAAAATCTTCTACAAATTTTCAAAAAAAGCGCACAACACGCCGCATTGGAACACGTTGTGAACCTGTAGATCAGCTATTTTTGCTATTTATCTAGTGACAAAGTACTGTACTAGTAGTACTGTACGTATATAGGGCCTAAAATGCGCCATCTTTTATTTTTGCCCGTTCTTGTTTCCTTCTCTATTCATCTCTTTATTTTCATTTCTTTCATTTCCTTGTTTTCTTGAACCTTAAATTACTTTCTGGTAATTCAAGTTTGTACCCCCAAGATGACGAGTATATCCACAACTAAAAGTGATCAAACCGTTTCAAACTTACTCTGTATACAAATTTGTGTGTGTGCTTTTTGTTGTGCTTAAAGGGATAGTTCACCCAAAAAAATATTTTTTCTATCGATTAGTCACCCCATGGAAACTTGAATTCATGGATATTTTTGTCTTTGTCTCATTCCTAAGCCAATAATTTTGATGACCAGCGGACCGGTAGGCAGCGGTTCCGTTAGGAGACACAAAGAGTCTCCTTTGTGTCTCCTACCGGAACCGCTGCTGGTCATCAAATTATTGGCTTAGGAATGTGACAAAAACTAAAAAATATCCATGAATTTAAGTCTCCATGGGGTGACTAATCGATAGAAAAAAAGTCATTTTGGGGGTGAACTATTCGTTTAAGTACTGTAATGATGATAACACATCGACTGCATTGTTTTACTTTTTGCACAGTTATCTTTATTGAGCTTTACACAGCATGGCTCCTAGGAGGTGAGCCATTTAGGAAGTCAATTCCCAAATAATCTATTATAATAATATTATGAATATTTATTTTTGCCTGAATATTTTTCACATCTTGTCTTACACTTATAATTGAGAAGCTCCTTTATTTATCTCACCGCACACAGTAGTGCAATTGTCTCCAAACGTTGGAGGTGGGGGAGTTGGGGGGTAGAGAGGGTATGGGGGAGAACCATTTCTTCAAGTAGGATGGGGCCAAACGCCTGCAGGACGTTCCTAGTTTTGTGAATTCATAATCTCACATCCACCAACCCTTCCAAAAGATTCACAGGGAAGTCACGCCCTTATTTGACCCTGTCTTGTTTGTGACCAACATTGTCATTTCTATCCACAACAAAAAATACCATCACACAGGACAAACAAAAGCCTGTTGAGCTTCTGCACTCTGTTTTTGACTTCAGTTGTGATGAATAAAAACAAATTAAAAAGCAAAAAACGAGGGTCAGTTAACCACTTGAACCCCAGGATTATGATGGGAACAATAGCCAAAAAATTGCAGATCTACAAGCTCACAACGCTGTGTTGTGAGCTTGTAGATTTGGTGAAGACGGGGAAAAAAAGCAGTTACAGAGCCAACTCATGTATATTTTACAAAGTATAGAGGGTTTTTAAGGTGATGGCAGAAGAGGAGGAAGTTTAGGAGATGAGGATATTATAGTGGTTGACATCAGTTACTTCTTGAAGTGATGGAAGTATCGTTCAGCCATCTACACTAATCAGATTACAGGTTGTAATCTGATTAGTGCAGTAGCTCACAGTACAACATTTTGTTGTAATCACATTACTGTAATCCTCTTGTATATGCATTGTGTTACTCCACACTTGGCAGACACTTTTAGTCCTCCGGAAACACCTCACAGCCTAATAGATTAGCTACTTTTCGCCTTAAATGACATGGCCATGAGGAAACCAGGTTGAAAAGTGGTACGTGAGGAAATTGCGCATAATCTACCACAATGTTCCGGTCTGCAGTTATACAGTAGCTTTTATTCAACCAGGTACTTGAATACATGGATCAGGGGCCACTTGAAATTCTCAAAAGCGCTCGCGGCCCACCCATCTGACCACTTAACCTGCCACTTAAGTGGTCAGGTGGGTGGGCCTCAGATTGCATTTTCAGATTATGTTTATTTTAATGTTCAATCAATTGACTGTTCTGGATAAATGGAACTAACTTAGTGTACTTTAAGTTCCTATTTATCAGTCTCACAAAGAAGGTTTTTTCAAGGTTTTTTACATTATTAGTTTAGTTTTTACATTATTTTATGTTATATTATCATAAAGATCTTAGTGTTTTGCCAGTTATTTGGGACCCACTTGCAATATCCTCTGGGCCCATCAGTGGTCCCTGGCCCCCAGGTTGAGAACCACTGTTCTACGTGAACATGTACTAATCATCATCTTGATAAAAAATAAATGGAATATAAACCGGCTATAATAGTCTCAAAACATTCTCGTTACCTGGAGAGCTCTTTCCAATTCAATACGCTGATGAAGACTCTCAAGCCTTTCTGATGCTGTTCACTGGGCAATATGTTCTACAATGCTCCAGGGAGGGATCCCTCAGGGCAAGGTACTGGTCCCCAAGCGATCATGTCTCTATTCTGGCTCTGTGATTTGCAGTGATGGAAAGTAATAATAATAATAAAACATACAATATATATAGCGCTTTTTCTGAATACGCAAAGTCGCTTTACAAAACGAAAACAAAATAAAAACAAATTTATTAGGAAAAAAACTAGATAAAAAAGTTTAAAACTATAGAAGTAAAGGTAAAAAAAGGGGTATTAGGTCTGAAAAGGTGGGTTTTGAGTGTGGATATAAACGTGGCGAGGGTGGGGGCAGCTTTGATGTGAGCTGGGAATGAGTTCCACAATGAGGGGGAGGCTACCGAGAAGGCCCTGTCGCCCCAGGTTTGTTTCTTTGTCCTGCGGATGTCATGGAGGTTGGCATCAACCGACCTGAGGGAGCAGGAGGGGGCGAAAATATTGGTAAATATATTTACTCAAATACTGTACTTGAGTACAATTTTGACGTACTTTTACTTTACTTGAGTATTTCAATTGTTTTATTCTGTTGTATTCCACTATGTCTCACACGCAATTGTTGTAATTTTTTACTCCAATACAATTATTTTACCACTTTATAGCTAATAGATACTTTGTAGACTTAGATTATTATTACAAAACATACATTAATCACTTAAGCCATATCTTATACTTTTCGGAAATAGCCCATCTACAAGCTCACCACTTGTCACATTGCATCACACTTAAATCTTACAAACGTCGAACTTAAAAACTCTGATTCTTGCCCAGTTGATGGCTTGCAATGTTGTTGGTCCAGGACTGGGATGTTATGGTCTCTTACTCCACAATTGGGCTGGTTCTATATTGGGCTGGTTCAAATATTCGTCAAAAATAGCTGATGTACAAGCTCACAATATGTCGCAATGCAACGCGTTGTGAACTTGTAGATCTGCTATTTGCGGTGAAGAGATTTGGTGTAAAGGGGGGAAAGAGCGGACCAAGTACAGAGCCAACTCATGTCAGGTTTAGTATAGTATAAAGGGTTTCATTCTTTAACAGCCTGCTGTGGAGTGTGGAGGTTTGATTACCTCTGCCTGGAAGGGAAGGCTGGTAGAAATCACAAGCAGATGCATTCAATAAATTGACTGAAACAGCAAAACCTAATGACTGCCATGGGATGTGAGTTCATGGTATGACCTCCAGATACTTTCATTTCAGCAGTAAAATAATGCAGGCATTCCAAAATACTGTATACAGATTTATGTTGCTACTGAAATGTCTGCTGCAGCATTTCAATAATTTTCAATAATGCAGAATTCTGTCCTTTAAAACAAAAAAAGCTACACTGTATTTCAACATCCCAGCTCTAATTTCTGCTTTGGCTAATTATGACATATTATGTCAATTAAAACAAAAAAAGCTAGCCCTCTCATGCCATGTAATTGTCTGTGCACCTTCAAAATATGCCAAAATGTCCAATAACACACTGTATACTGTATTTCAATAGAAATGTAATGGGGCTTTTATATACATGTATAGTCTTGGTCTTTTTTTTTTTCAATAGTATTTTTATTGATTGATTTACATTTTAGACAAAGACAAAACAAGACAAATCAGACAAACAGCTCAGCTCAGACACGTTGCAGAAAGAAAAGGACACGGATACAAATATGAACTCCACATACCTGGCTACAATGGACCAGAAAGTACAGCAGTATATACATACATTATTTGGTGCTTGATATTATGTAGATGGGTGAGTAACTACACCAAGAAAATAAAAAAAAAATGAAAATGAAAGAAAATAATACAAAACTAGAAAAAGTGCTCCTCGGAGCACAGGTCTCCGCCAGGTCAGGTAGGTTATTGTGGCCTCCTAGTGGCACTATAATAGGCCAATGTGAAAAGGGTGCCATTTCTTCTTAGGCCTTGCACGGCAATCGGACACTGCATTCATGATTTGAGGCATTTTATTCAAAAAAAATGTTTTGCTAAATTAGACCTGCTGGTGGCGCTATAACAGTTTGTGTCTATTCACACAGTGTGAATGTGCGTGCAAAGTTTGACCGCAATCGAACGCTGCGTTCATGATTTGCGGCATTTTGTTCAAAACAAGCCACTACTGCAAACTTTAGATGTCAATCTTTGCCAATCGGGATGGAATATGAAAAATCAAACACATCCGTCTTGATCACATGACTATAGAGATCATGTGTACCGATTTGCGTGAAATTTGGATAAAATCGGAAGGAGTAATATAATGTTTTCTTTTTTACATAAGTCGGCCTCCTGGTGGCACTATAAAGGCGGATGTGAAAAATGCAGGGCAAAGGTTTTCCTTGACCTCTAGGGAGTGCGCTTACAAAGTTTTACACAGATCGGTGCAGTTATAGGTAAAAACACGAATCGGCCTGTTGCAGAGGGTACTGCAAGATATATAAGGACTGTATTTCTGAATAGGCTGGCTCTTCTATTGACCGTCGCGAGTGACTGACGGGGGCCCGGATTGAGATAGATCCTTAATCACGCACCTTAGATATGGTGAAAGGGCCCTGGTATTTATCTAGGCATTATTACTATTATTACTACAACTGCCGAACACTATCCTGTCTGGGAGTCGCAATATTTATGGGTACGATATGATGCCATGCGGTCGTAAGACGACGTCACGCTAGCGTTGTGTCCATATACGGGCGTAGTACCGGATATCGCTGTCCTTTGTAACAGGTCTGTTATAGCGCCACCATGAGGCTGATTTGAAAAAGTTCAAGTGGCACTTCTTCCTCGGCATAGTGGAAATATGCGTGCAAAATTTCAAGGAAATTGCATGGTGTGTTCATGATTTCAGGCATTTTGTTCAAAACGGAGAACTCCTGCAAACTTTGGAAGCCATTTTTAGCCAATCAGGATGGAATATGAAAAATCTGAAAGACCTGTTTTGTTTAATGACTATAGAGATACTGTGTACAGATTTGTGCTTTTTGGACAAAATCTGTAGGAGTACTGTAAAAAAATAGGTTTTGCACAAATCGGCCTCCTGGTGGCGCTATAAAAGGCCCATGTAAAAAAACTTGGGCAGAGGTTCTGCTGTGGCATCCAGGGAGTGTGTGTGCACAGTTTTACTGCAAGCAAGTCAACGGTGCCGGAGATTAGCTGTACACAGACAGAATGACGGACACACGGACGGACGGACAGGGGGCAAAACATACTCTCTCGCCAGCCTTTCGGCCTGGCGGAGACAATAAACAAGGATTAGCGATTATACATTATACAACAAGGTTAGCTGTATCACTTCTGTTGAGGAACCCTATTGTTAAAGTGTCAGCTAATTGAGGGCCAATAAAATGCAGATATGGGTCCCATATTTTATAGAAGGCATCGGTTGTGGAGCGTAGCAGGCAGGTTAAATATTCCAACGGCATGCACTGCATGATTATTTTGTGCCAGTCTTTCTTTGTTGGTGGTCTCTCATTAATCCAAGACAGAATATTTTTCCTCGCAGCATAGGTTAGAAGATTAAACAAGCGTCTATGAAACTTGTTAACAATCTTTTTATCAGGAAGTCCCAGAATCAAACACATAGGGTCAGGTTCAAATTCCATATTGAAGATCACATTCAACTGCTGCACAACACCCAACCAATATCGTTCGATCTTATGACATGACCATTATGAATGAATATAGTCTCCCTCTTCAATCTTACATTTAAGACAGAGATGTGATAGATTAGGGTTCATTTTATGGCGAAGGCTAGGTGAGATCTAATCGGTGTATGGTTCTTAGCTGAATCGACCAGGCTCTATTGCACACAGAACGTTTTTTCAAATATTTCACACCAAACCTTGTCTGCAATTTCAACCCCAAGATCTCTCTCCCCTTTCCTCTTAGTATCCAGGGTGTTAACAGTCGCATTGGATCTTAACAGGCCATAGAGAATGCTAATAAAACCCCTTGTAAAATCCATTTGTCAGTGCTCTTTCAATTGGAGAGGTACCTATATTAGTTGATAGTGTTGTGTGCCTGAGAATGAAATCCCTCACCTGTAAAAATCTGGAAAAATTGTTGCGAGATAGACCATATTTGTGTTGTATTTGACCAAACGACATGAGTATAGGACCCTCAAATAAATCCCCTAATGTTGTTATACCACCATCTTTCCAATAATTAAACCCAAGGTCATTAAGGCCAGGAGGGAAGTCTGGGTTCCCCTGAATTGAGGTGAGAGGTGATGTTATTTTGGCTCGTCCCTCCAGGAGACTCGCCACCCTCCATGCCCTCAGCGTGTTTGGGTTTTTACAAAATTTCTTCACTGTTTTAGGGTCTCTAAGAAACAAGAGATTCAGTAGAGAACAATCACACTGTGCAGTTTCAATATCTAGCCAAATTGAAGGCTGGTCACCCTTTAACCAAGCCGCTACAAACCGTAATTGTGCAGCTGCCCGATATAGTCTTGTTCTTGAATTCATTTCCTTCCAGCCCACGTAAACTTAGATTAGAACAACCATTTGGAAATGTGTGCTGAGCTGAAATATATCTGCTTGTAAATAAGCATACAAATAATCTACTCTATATGGATATTGAATTGTAGGCCTACTCTCATTGTGTTGAGGTGATGGTACAGGGGCATCACTAGGTCTAGATTATTTGGTCAAACAGGTTGTGGACTGTGGGATTCTCTTTTCATGTGTCTCCATTTGCGTTGTTAATGGCTCCTGTATCCTATAAATTCACGAACTTTCTGTGTGTGCGTGTGAGTGAGAGCAACTGTCCTTAGCACCAGTCACCTTTAACGTATCTATGATGTATGACTCCATATTTGGTCAAGGTTTCAGCCTGTTTGTGTCTGACTGCAATCAATCTGGGAACCCAGAGCCAAGATGAGAATGAAAAACAGCGCCCTCTGCTGTTTGTACTATCTCATCTTGGCTCTGGGACAATGACAACGTAGCCGGGGTTTTGGTCTGCCTTCAGCCTTCACTTCCGGTGGTGCCACTATGTTTTCATTCCCACTAACAATATTTCTACACGGAACACTAACACCACTTCTCCCAGAGAACATGGATCGTTTTGGTTATAAGCCCACTTGTTTCTATGATGAAAGAGTAAGTTAAAATGTGAATATCTTTCCGTGGTTTTGTCTGCTCCGCGGACGCTATTGTTAAATTAGTTTGGGTTTGTTTCGAGGGGGAAGGATCGACGGACACGTGAATCCCGCCCACTACATTTGATTGGGTAAAGCGCGGCCTGCTTCCTGATCTGAAGGCACGCCCACTTGTAGCCCAGTGCGTACATGTTATAACGAACCTTCACGACAGATTCCAACGCAGAGCAGAATCTGTTCTTGAGAGATTAGACTGCAATTAACTTTTACATTATTAAATTAATCAATCCATTCATCCATCAATCCATCTTCAACCTGCCCGGAGTTGGGTCGTGGGGGCAACAGTTCCAGCAGAGAGCTCCAGACTTCCCTTTGAAAGTTAAATATTTCAAATGTAAAACCTTGGCCTATACTGGCAGCGTACACGATAAATTAAACACTGATCAGTGTAGTCGTAGTGATTTGAGAGATAAGCCATGGAAAGACAGACAGAGACACACAGGGTGATAAGATAATCAACTGGGGACAGAAGACTCTTCATGCATACTTGAAGAGAAAATGATGAGGCATAAGGAATGCCATACAGAGACTTTGATCCATCATATAGTCTCTATATGCAGGGGCATGCGGACAGAAGGTACAAGCTGTCACTGTTTGGGCTGTCTCCAAGCTGGGCAGTGGTGAAACCATCCTGTTGGTATAGGAGTGAATTCTAAAATGTTTTTAGTTTGTCGCCACGGTAGGTCACTGAGTAAGACTGCATACAGTATCATCCGACCAGAAGCACTTTATTGTAATGTAGGTCATCATGCCAAAGCATCATTGTGCTCTTACTCAACGACAGTTTACTGGAAAAAGTACTCACATGTTTTACTTAAGTAAAAGTGTCAATACTGTAATGTAGAAATGCTCTGCTATCGTATTGGCCTTTTGGATTTTGGCCTTGTCATTCTCAACCTCCAGGGTGATGGCTTTTCCTCTGTGGGTTTTCACAAAGATCTGCATGTTTGCACAAATAGTTTTTTATCTTAGGATTCTCTTGAACAACCAACAGTAAGCACTCTGCAAAGTACAAAGACTGAGCTCTCTCTCCGTATTTTACGTCACGCCACAGTTGTGACCTCTCCTTGTGGTATCTATATTTACGACCAAATATGGAGTTCCTCACAGCTCCATATTTGGGTAAGACTAATCGGTGGAGCGATAGATATGTGTATGTGTGAAAAATATTCCCACTGAAAATATTCACAAAATCTGAAAAATATTCAGGAATTGATTCCTTGACCTACTGGCAGCACGCACAAGTAATCTGGTGCTGATCGGTTTAGTGGTTTGCGAGACACACACACGGAACACATACAGACAGACAGGGATATAAACATACTCTCCCATACCTTCGGCCTAGAGATAATATTAATGAGAATAGGGTCAGGCCAGGTCTGAGCAGAATGAGAAGTGTGAACATTAGAGACTTTTGATATAAAAAAATACACAAACAATGATTGAGTGGGTATGCTCTAAAAGTGTGAAAAAAACATATTTTTCATTTCACCACGTCTTTAATGCTTTAATTACAATAATGTAAAAGATGCACATGCTACTGTCTTTGTTTATTTCTGAATACTAGTTTACAGGCCAATGCAATGCTGTTATTGTAAACTAGGATGGTCATTTGATGAAAAAAACTAAACAAATCCCCATAAGTTAGAACAATTTCACCCAAACAAATCCCACATCCCTAGTGATGTTGTGATAAGTCAAAAGGAGTGTTACCATAAAACAATGAAATGCTTAACAAAGCGCTACACAGCATATACAGAAACCCCTAAACACACTTTTCAAGGTTTTAAAGAAAAAATACCATGTCTTTTTTTTTTTTTACATAAATATATTTTCATTCAAATCTGCTTTGTCAATTATTTGGGGGCCAAATTGCAATACCCTCGTGGCCCACCAGCAGTCCCCGGCCCACAGGTTGGGAATCAATGCCCTAAACTGCTGAGACTAAAGAGGGAATCAGTTTTATGTGGTGCAAAAAAATAGAAAGGTAAGCCACAGCCATGAATAATTCAACATAAAAGTCTTGACTATGCCATTATAGTATGCATGAACTCCTGGGGAGACTGTTTTCATGCGTCCTTCATGTCTCTTTCTGTGCCTTTTTCATGCAGCGCTTCAAATGCGAGTGTTATGCGAGGCACGAAGAGCGTTCTTAAATTAAACATGGCAGTAACACACACAGACCGCCACCTGAGAGCCACCACCATCTGTAACATGAATGGAAAAGATGGAGCTGCGGATTAGAGAGCCTGGGGAAACAAAACAATAACATGCATCTTAGAGATGCTGTCTAAATGTGCCATAGTCTATATATTTCTTTTCAATGTAAAGGAAATGTGGAGAAAGCGCTCCTAGTTGGAGAAATGTATGTATATGTCTGATGAAGATCTGATTGATCGAGTTTTTTCAGCATCACCAGTGTGCAGACTTTATTTTCTTTTATAATAATTATTGCCCCCCCTCCTCCCTATAGCCATAACTTCAGTCACTGTTTATCTGATGTCAGATGAGGTAAAGGTCACCATCTTGTTTTCGTTAACCCTTTTACAAACCCTATTCAGCCACGCCCTCAAGATCAGGGTTTGTGTGTACTTACTACTTACTGTATATGTCAGTCTCCTCAAAAATAGAGCGATCATACAGTAGGTCACATGATCAAACAATGATGCAGCACACCTAGCCATTCTCAAATGAAAAAATGCTATAATTATTATTCCGCCATTGATCCTATATTATAGCTACTGGGAGTGCCGGCGACCACGGCCACGTTACTCTGACCAGTGGTAGAAAGTAACTAAGTACATGTACTTAAGTACTGTACTTAAGTACAATTTTGAGTTACTTTTGACTTTACTAGAGTATGTCCAATTTGCAATACTTATACTTCTACTCCACTACATCTCAGAGGCAAATATTGTACTTTTACTTTTACTTTGCAGATATAAATTACATTACATTATAAAACATATATTAACCACTTTAGCCCTATTTTATACATAGGGTATTTGAAAATAGCCGATATACAAGCTCACAATGCGTCACAATGCGTCGCATCGCGACGCGTTTTTGATGCTAGTAGCCTACTTTTGTACTTTTACTCAAGTAACATTTTTAACATAGGCCTTTTACTTGTAATATCTGAATACTTCTTCCACCACTAACTCTGACTCAGACATAACATTAACAAACCCGATATGCCCATATATAGGCATATATGGACATGGTCATGTGCATATATGGGACCGACCGATTTCAAACTCGGCGCGCACATCGGCAAGGACTCGAGGGAGTGTTAACCTCTAGTTAACGTTTTATTTTGTTAGTAACCTTTATTTTTGCCACTCCAGTGATGCTTACGGAATTCACTGCAAGCGCCTCGTTCCTGACCGCATTACTGTTCAGCTTCCAAAAAATATAGAAAATACTATCTCAACTAAATCTACAGTTATTTTGGCTTGTAGATCGGCTATTTTCGGAGCATTTGTTGACGAAATGTTCGATTTTTTTCCGTCATAGTATCAGTTTATGAAATGAATACTGATGCCATCCCAATGTTTCCTGCATAGTGCGGCTTTGCAACTGAACACAACATTGTGGGTTGTGTGGCTTCATGCATAAACTGCACAAAGGAAGTTATTGTCAATAGTTAAAGATTGGACAGGGATGCCGTGCCGTTATCTATGTCTTAAGTGTGTGTGTGTGTGTGTGTGTGTGTGTGTGTGTGTGTGTGTGTGTGTGTGTGTGTGTGTGTGTGTGTGTGTGTGTGTGTGTGTGTGTGTGTGTGTGTGTGTGTGTGTGTGTGTGTGTGTGTGTGTCTGGCCAGTGTCAATGAACGTTGAGTCTTGACCTGCAGAGAGGGAGAGAGAGAGCCCCAGCGTGTCTTTTCTTTATTTACTCGTCGATGATGTTTACCAGGGGCTGATAGATTGAAGTTGTGACGTCGAGGACCAGCTTCTTTATTACCCATGGGTCCCTTGCATTACTCCCTGTCCACTGTGAAAAAAGCTTTGTATTGATTGTCTCAGACCGACAACAAAGGGGATTTGGAGGCAGAGGAGAACGCGAGTATTGAAAAGGCAAGGTCCCAGCCGCGCTTAATTAATTTCTATGAAGAGCGTTGACCTCCATAAGTTAGGTGTTATCCTGACTGCATGGGGAAAAGCTGAAAATGTTCTACACGGGGGGATGATTATCTTTTCCTGCTCTTTTGCTCTTGAGATCTAGTTCATAAAGAGTGTGTGTGTGTGTGTGTCTGTGTGCATGCGTTCGTGCGTGCATGAGAATGCGTGGCTGAACATTATCTCAAATGTAGTGCCCTCACTTGAACTATGCGCACATTTACTGATGTGAGAATCACATTACGGAGAATTACGTGCCTGAATAACTTAAATCGCTCTGTGCAGTAATTAAAACAGCCCCCTCTCACACCAAAGGCATTGCAGCTACAGTGTAGGGCAACGGTGTGATTAATTTCTCAATAGACACTTTCAGGACGCGTCGCGAGGATATTCCGAAGAATGCCAAAGTCAAACTGTGCCATGTAGTTTGCTTAAGGATGCCCCGGAGACTGCCAAGGTTTAAAACCAACACACCTTGTGTAGTCATCTTGTATCTTTAAGGCGAGTTACCACAGATGTCAATTTGTTATGCCTCGACAGATGGCCTGTGGTGGATTCTCTTATCCAGAGCACCTTACAGAGTAGCCTACTATGAACGTGCACATTTACAGCAGTGGTTCCCAACAAGGGGTAGCCTACACGGCCCCTACGGGTACTTGAACAGCTTGCAGGGGGTACATGGAGAGATTGGGGATTTATTACAGTTTATTTCCAAACTGATGACTGAGAAAACATAAGGATATTTATGTAGCACTTGCTATGCATCCCATGTGTATAACGCATTATACACATACTTATAAAGCATTGTAATGCTGATCATAATCATTTATAATCACATTTATAAGAGCTTATAAATAGTCATAATGCTTTATAACCATAACTATAACACATTATAAAGCTTATTATAATGACTTATAAGTTCAAGTATAAATGCTTTGTATTATGCTTATAACACATGATGATTACAGTTATAAATATTCATAACAATGTCTAATGCAATCGTAACACATTATACAGCATGTTATAATGACTTATAATGTCAAGTATTATAATACTTCGTAAGTGCTCCCCACTTTGTAAAACTTGCTATGCAACCCAAAATGTATTCTCGTAGTTATATTCCATTATAATCAATTGATAATGCTCTGCTATAATGCGTTATAAGTGATAATAAGGCATTATAACAGTGATTAAAATGCGTTATGACAGTGAGTATAAGGCATTTTAGACATTATAATACAGCATTATTAAATTATCTTAAAGAAACAAATGGCCTCTTATAATAATTTATGATCATAGTGTAATGCATTATAACAGTAATTATAATGCATTATTACAGTGATTTAAAGAAGATAACATTTTTATAATAACACCTTATAAAATGATCAAATGTTACAAATGTTCACTTTATAGCCTTATTATCACTTATAAAGATAAGTGATAATAAGGCATTATAAACGTGATAATAAAGCCTCATCAAATGATCATAAAGTAACAAATGACCACTTATAATCGCAGTATAATGCATTATAATAATGCAGTATAATAATTATGACACATTATAACAGTGATAATAAAGCATTATCAATTGATTATATTGGATTATAACTATGAGAATTAATTTGGGGATGCATAGCAATTGCTTCCAGTTTGGCAGCAATTATGAAGTATTATAACACTTGATACTTATAAGTCATTATCAAAGGCCTTATAATGTGTTATGGTTATGGTAATAAAGCATTATAAGTATGTATGAGCTCTTATAAATCTGATTATACAGGGTTATGAGCAGATTATAATGCCTTATAAATATGTTCATGATGCGTTATACACATAGGATGCATAGCAAGTGTTAACGAATATATTCCAAGGAATTTCAAAAGCCCATTGCTCAGGGACGATCCTAGAGTCGGTGGGGGCCCAATAGGCGGAAATTCCACGTCCAACGCGAGCGTGCACGGTGCATGCCAAAATGTTTGGGGCCATTTTATATTTTTGGGGGGCCTCTACAGTTTTGCTATGGCAACTTCACACCAGAAATGTATACATTATCTTAACATGTCTTGCTGTCTTACATGCTAACGGGGGAAAGATGTTCCACAATAACTTGGCCCATGAGAAATAACTAGCACGCTCACTCTCTTCAGATTGTTGCCTCATCAATATTAAGTGAAAATGGTGTTTCCTTTGTGTTCTCTATTGACTTAATTTGCTGTGAATGTGCATGCCAGTCCATGATTCATTTTGTATGCAGGACATTGAAAGAATGCAGATAGAATGAATGTAACTGTTATATTTAACTTCATATACAGTATGCTTCACTTGCCACTGTATTTCTTTCTTTCTTTCTTTCTTTCTTTCTTTCTTTCTTTCTTTTGCATCTTAACTGTACATTGTTGCATTATGTACAGTATTCCTATCATTTTTTTGGTTGCTTGTTTCGAGAACCTGGCAACACGAGTTGCCAGGTTCTGGAAAGAAACAAGCATCCAGTGTTAAATCGTTCGCCATTAACGGTGGCCTCGCAGGAATTTTCAACGCATGTTTGACTATCATGAGACTCCACAATGACTAGCAGTAGAGAAAAATACAACTTTGCGTCGGTTATAATAGACGAATCTCCCTAACCCACGTCGGTCGGTGAGTAACGAGACATCAAAGACAACACTTAATTTGTCCGGTATTCTCCTTTAAGTTGACTAAATATCAGAAGATTTTAGTCGACTAAATCTACAGTTGATTTAGTCGACTACAATGTATTTTGGCGGTGCCTTGATGGTGTCGTAATGCCTGATTTTACACTTTGTTGCATGCTGAAAATAGCCGATCTACAAGCCCAGCTTGACGCGTTGTGGGCTTGTAGATCCGCTATTTTCGGCTTGTGGATCTGCTATTGAGTGTAACACCCGAGCGCAACGAAACATAAAATGACTTGTCTTTTAGTTCAACTGAATCTCTTCTCCACTCGTCCTTAACGTTTTAGTCTAGTTTTTATTTGTTGACGAAATTGTCAATATATTTAGTCTTAGTTTTAGTCATCATAGCTTAGTTTTTATTTCGTTTTCGTCAGTGAAAAAAAGGAAGTCGACGACCATTTTTCGTCATAGTTTTAGTCGACGAAATCAACACTGGAACAGACGCCCTACAGAACTTCTCCATAAAGGAGACCCAATGTTGATCATCTGCTGCCTCTGCCGGCTGTGTTTTATCCAGTAATGTTATGGATTCCAATGTGGGAAAGGGGCTTTACATTATACATTCCCCATAATCTCCCAGTGGTTGTTCGTTCAGATTAAATTCTACTCCCGTACAAAGACAGTGTGTAGGCAGGCTGCTGTCACTGAGCTGTCCTTGTCAGCCAGCCTTATTATGAGTCTTAAATGGATTTATAGAGGAACCCAGTGTGTCAGTCCACGATGTCTCACTCATAGGATATTAAATCTACCTTTTGGAGGTGATGTGCTCCGCTCACCCTCTCTCTCTCTCTCTCTCTCTCTGTGTGTGTGTGTGTGTGTGTGTGTGTGTGTGTGTGTGTGTGTGTGTGTGTGTGTGTGTGTGTGTGTGTGTGTGTGTGTGTGTGTGTGTGTGTGTGTGTGTGTGTGATGAAAAGGTTTTCATCAATGTCTTTATCCATCTTTGAAATATTATGCACTTAAACACATTAATTATTGGTGGAAATTGAGTAGGAAATTAAAAAATAAAACAATGAGGATCTTGGAGCACGGTTTCAGCCTGATCGAAACCCTGTTGACTTCCAGTCGAATGTTTCTAAAAGTTATCTTTCTACCGTGATAAACTACTGTAGGACCATGCAGTAAAAATCCAAAAGGTTTGTAAATATTTATGCAGTATATGTATGTCAATCTTAAAGTAATATAATTTATACCAAAGTCTGTTATCATAAAAGTAGGTGACTATTCATTTCACTCTCTGATGTCACCAGACCCTAACAGGTAACTATTGCAGCCAGCACTACAAACAGACCCTATGAAATGTGTTATAGACATATAGACATATACTACAGATTACACAAACAACTATACATTTAACGCAATAGACATTTCATCATTTTAAATATATTCTTTCTATATTTTAATGTATTATTTTAGTAAATCTGTAACTTGGTATACTGTATGATGAATTATTTGCCAAATTATTTGACTGAATGAATTGGAAAAAATTAAAGATGATTCATGAATTGGGTTTGGGTAAAATAGGTGATGAATGAGGATCCAAGCATTAACCAAATACACTTTACTTTACTTTACTTTGTGTTTATTTGGCAGGGAAAATGCACATTAATTAACACTAAAACATGATATTGTATTACATACACATGATTAGGTTTAAACATGCCGGACTTATAGAGCTAATTTACATCCGTAGTTCCCAAAACATTAAAACATTATGCATAAATAACAAACACAGATCTACTATGTCGTGCGACACAGCATGCAATAAAGTATAACTAATTCTGCAATAAAATATGTTTTCCTTTTTCAAAAACTAGACAAGTTATGAGTTATGATAAAACATGGTTGTTCTACCTAGTGTAGGGGTATCTATAAAACTAAAGCCTTTTTCTGAAGTTTTGTTCCTCTGCTATAGGGTCCAGAGGAATTACAGTAAGTGACCCAGAAAGCAGTACTAGCAGTGTAATGCCTAATTTAGCTATACTTCGTTAGCCACCGAAAACAGCCGATCTACAAGCTCACAACCCGTCGCTGTGTGACGGGCTGTGAGCTTGTCGATCTGCTCTTTTAGGCGCGCGACACGACGCGCGACAGAGCATAAATCAGGCGTGAGCTATCACTCTGTCCGACCACCATTCATTTCCATCAAACCCTGTACAGTAATAATGGTGGTACTCATGCGCTCAAAATTGCTTTTTGCCTTTCGCACCGGCGCTGCTACAGGCCTGTGCAATGGTGCGATTGGGGTGTAAGTAGAGGTGTACGTGTGTGTGGGGGGAGGGTGTTGAGTGTTTTCTGACAGGTGCGTGTGCGTGTGTGTGTGTGTGTGTGTGTGTGTGTGTTTGCGTGTGTGTGTAAGTGTGTGCGTGTAAGTGTGTGCGTGGTGAGGGGGTGTGGGTCGCTAGGTCAGCAAATGTAACGCGCTGCGGCTGATTATTGGCGGGATTAATTTATAGGATATGCTCGAAAAAATGCGGGGGCTCCCCCCTAATGGAGGTTTATGACACTGTGATAGAGTCAAGCACTCCTAGTACTTTGACTGCACTGCTACTTTCCTTCCCTCTCTCGCTCGCTCGCTCCCATCCCCCACCCCCCTCTCTCTGTTCCTCTCCTGTCTCACACACGCTCTTTGTGTCAATCATTAGATCTATTTGTGAGTTGTTGTAATGAATTAGGTTCTCCGGCACAAAAGGAGAATAATACATCCTTGGTGGAAAATGTTTTGCTGACATAATGGCCAAAGCTCTCTCGCTCCTTCTCTTTCTCACTATCCGTCTGATTAGCTATTATGTATAAGAGGTGTGTTGGGATAAAATTACGTTTCTTACGCCCGTCAACAACATCAAGGCCTACAGTGTTTCTGCAGGTGATAAAGTGACCACCAGCAGAGTCACATACATATATATATATAATATATGTACTGTATGGCTTAAGTCTTAAGATTTTGGCTCAAGGATGCTGGTTCAAATCCAAAATCAGTTCACTACTCAGAAAATGTGAGTAGTGAATGAGACTGTCCCCTCCCTCCATAACTAACTTCAAGGTGCCCTCTAGCAAGGCACTCTACCCATGCAAAAGATGTCCTCAAGCAGAGATGATCAGCGATGAACAGCAGAAGTCTGTCTTGTTGTACACTTCCATATGTTGGTCCATATGTGGAACTAGGATTGTGAAACAGTGTGTCACTGAATAAGAGGGGTTTAAAGAAAAAAGAGGAGAACATTGGCAGATCGGTGAACTCCTACGGGCCTAATCTCTTGAACCAAATTGCATCACTTTGGGAACAAATATAACCAGACCGCCTCTCAGCCAGACACCTCACTGTATGAAAGGGATTAATTCTCTCACTCTGAGAAAGAAACGCATTCATTATCTGTATTTTGGCAGAGAAAAGCGCCTCAACATGTTTTGTGTTTGTAAACAAATGACGATAAAAGAACTGCAAGGAAGGAGACTAGAAATATAAGAAGCCTACTGTCTTCTAAATGCCAAAATCCAGTCCTATATTACGCTGATCACCGAGTTATGGCCATTTGAAGTGTTAAACACTGCTGTAGCATAGGTGTTCAATATTTGTTTTTATCTGACTATTTTCATGGCCAACCCCTGATAGTGTTTGTGGCCTGTTTGATTTGGATTGGAGCAACGGTGGCCTGTGGCCCACGGGGGCCCCTGACATAGCCCCTGGGTGCAGGTGTGGTCCCTAGTGTGACAATTGGCATGGCAGACCTCTGAACAGTGTTTGTGCCAAGTTTGGTGCAGATTGGAGCAACGGTGTACCTGTGGCCTGCGGGGGTCCCTGATGTGGCCCCTGGTGTGACTATTCTCATGAACCAACCCCTGAACAGTGTTTGTGGCACGTTTGGTGTGGATTGGAGCAATTGGGTCCACATGTGGCCACTACAGTGTGACAATTGTTATGGAAAGCTGGAAAGGAAAGCCCAGGACAGAAGACTGACGTTCTGTGGTCAACAGCCTATGCTCCATGGATAGGTGTGATAAGCGTAGCTAAGTAAGTATCTGCACACCCCTCTTCCCAAAATGGATAAATATGAAGGAACTTTAAACCTCATCTGCTTTGATGAAACACAAGTGACCCAACAGCCGGTGTGAGAGTTCATGTTTGGCAGAATTTCCTTGGATGAGTTCTTCCTCCGCGCGAAGGGCTTATCGATACTTGTGATGGTGCTACCTAGTGTTTCTTGTTTATTTTGAGCGAGGGAAGCACAGAAGCGAAAAGATGGGGGGGGGAATGGTAAACAGTAGTAATTTGCATCAAAGTGTGATCAAATAAAATGGCAGACAGGGCTTATGGAACCATATTGAAGTAAACAAAAAGGAAGGCGTGAGCAATGAGAAATTGACAAGAAAAGACAAGACGGAATTGGATTGTGTACCCTAAAAGATAATGGAAAGGTGAGTAATGAATGATGAAGGAAATGAAAAAGACTAAAGCCCCGAAAGGAAATAAACAACCCTGATGCAGATAATGAAACGGAGATGGAGGGAGCTAGAGAGAGAAAGATAAATGAGAGGAAAAATAAGAAATAAAATAGCTTAACCATTACACAAACTCAGTATGTATGTATGTGTGTGTGTAGGCAGTGTTGTATTGCTGTTGGAACGCGGTTGCACTCTATTTTAATGACGTGACGCGCACGTCGCTTAACACCTACACTACAGGTCACACCATGGACAATTGATATGCATCTAGGCTCATTCCTATGTTAATTCACCTGGTGTGAGTCGGGAGCCTTTGTAAACTTTGTTGAGGTATGAATTTAAAGTTGTTTTAAATCTATATGCATGTGCCTGCGCGTGCTCCTGGTCAAATAGGTTCCTGCACGGCGTGCAAGGCCGTCCCATGAGCAATGCAACCCTGTGTGTAGGTAAGTATAAGGATTCATGTGGTTAAAACTATAAAACATTCATTCAGGGTCATACAAGGGAGGAGATTTGACATGTCAGAACTCATAACATCATCATTGAATTAGATCTGCATGATGAACAGAAGTTTCACATTAACAGCACTTCCAAAACATTGATAAAAAAAAAAACACTTGAAGAAGCTACAGATGTGAATATTTAAAAGTCAATCAACGGCACTTAACAACCAGCACCATGATAAACACACCCACACATTTATATAGAAAACAAACTTTGAATTTAAATTGTATAGGCATGCAGTGCACTATAATTATTTTGATGTAGTTTAAGACCTTAAAGTGCTTGATGCTTAGATAACCCTCATGTACTCACTGACTCATTTGCAATTCAATGAAAAATACTCATGGACATTGAGGACATGTACCACTTAAACCCTATACTTTGTTGAGGGCTCTATCCTTGGTCCCCTGGTTTTCTCCCTCTACACAAAATGTCTTCGTCATTTGTACCTTTTCAGTAATTCTTTTGACTGTTTAGTTTAATAAAAATACATTTTCGACTCTAAACTATTTACTATATTGAGCCATGCATGTAACAAATGGGAGCTTGTCTGTAGGAACTTGAGGATTTAAGATCCCCGGAATTGTAGGCTACTGCTCAGTTTGTCTACTATACTACAGGTCTTATTGTAAAGCATTTTGGAGAGAGTATCACACACAAGGTATTTGTTAGTGCAATCATGTCTGGGATAGAGGATTTTTTGCAGAGACCAAGTGAGGATTGTTAAAAACTTTTACTGTGGAGAGTTGAGGAATGTGTCAGATCATTTCAAATTACAATTCCTTGTCAGGTATATTCTAGCTATTATAAAGGAGACTTTGGTTCAGTCTGGGTTTTCTTCAGCAGAAGAAAATGTGCTTGAGCCACAGACTGTAAGTACCATTCAGGCTAGTACGTCACCGTCTGCAAATGTATACTTGAAAGGGAACAGCAGGTACTTGTAAGGGATAGTGAGGGAAAGGCTAGACATTTTGAATTGGAGAGGCTAAAGATGGAGCGTTGGAGTTGATGAAGTTGGAGTTGATGAAGGAGGGTAAGTTCCAGAGTGAGTCAGTGACACTGCCTCAAGAGTCAATTTCCAAGTGAGAGCAGTTCACATTTTCACGTTTCTGGTTGTTTACTCTTGCTTCCTAGATTCTCAGAAGAGGAGATAGATAATTTTTTTGTGCTGTTTGAGAGGTTGGCTAAAAACAGGACGTGGAGTGATTCTGAGCAGACCCTGCTGTTTGTGCTAATTGGGAAGGCTCAGGAGGCCTACGCTTCTTTATCTATTGCAGACAGTGAAAATGATTTGAAAGTAAAGACTGCAGTTTTAAAGGCGTTTGAACTTGTGGGCCTACCGGAGGCTTCCAGGCAGAAGTTCAGAGGAGCGAGGAAGAATGAGAGGCAGAGCTATGTTGAATTTGCACGGGACTTGGTTTACCCTTTTTTGGGCGGTGGAGGTTGGCCGCTGAGGTTAAAACTGTGGAACAATTGTGTGAACTTCTGTTGTTGAAGCAATTTCTCCCTGAGAGAGTGACTACATATTTGTGCGAGAGGAATCCGTAAACATTGATGGAAGCAGCTGTCATAGCTGACAATTATACCTTAACTCACAAAGTATGGGGTGATGGGAGTTAACAGGAAAGCTCAGGAAGCGAGGGTGTTCTTTTTTAACCAGAAAAAAAGAGGTGGCGAATTCGACACAGGTCAGACGTGTAACTATTGCCTTGGTAAAGGACATTGGAAAGCTGACTGCCTAGTGCTGAGATCAAAACAAAAATCTCAGACAGGCAGCTGGCCTGTAAAACCTATGGCCCTCCATGCTCCGGTACGAGAGATTGAGAAGGCTGAGGCCATTCTATAGTGCAACAGTTCCTGCACAAACTCGGCTGCAGTTGCTGATCAGTGTTGAATAAGTCCTTTTCTGAGCATTTTCCTGTGGTTTTGCCTGGAAAACCAGCACAGGCTGTTGTGGCTAAAGTTGTTGCTGTATGTCACCAGTGGGTTTGTCTCTTTAGCAGGTAGTAATACAAAAGTTCCTGTGGAGATTGACTGCCAGAGTTTTTTCAAAAAGTCTGTAGCCTCTGCCAGGGTTTTGACAGATTTTGGTACCTTTTCGCATAGCCACAGAATATTTTTCTCCAGTATGATTGATCCCAGATAATTTCTAATCACAGATGAGATTCAGGTGTGGTTTCACAAATGTCAACGAGGTCAATTTGACCTTGTTGTCATGTGTTTTTTGATGTTTGAAAATAGCTCAAAACCAGTAGTTTCAAACCAAAAAACATTGTGAATTGTTTGTCCGTTTCAATTTTAACATTGAAGTGGATGGAGCAGCAAATCTTTGGGAATTGTTATCTCCTTATTCGTTTGGAATATCGAAAAGGTGTCAATCTTAAATAATTAGAGAATCTTTTTAGATTTTTCTTTTTTTTGAAAAAAGTTTTTTTTTTTTTTTTTTTCAAAGACGTTTTTAAACGTCTTTGGCAGGCAATAGCTGAAGGCCCAAAGACGTTTATAAACGTCTTTGGCAGTTAAGCAGTTAAGAGACACTGGAGCATTGGATTATTTACTTGTCATCAGTTCTGCCAATTTCGTCTGATACCAATACTGGAGAGTTCTGGTTGGCTAGAGAGAAGGGCATGACTGTTTTCCCTGTTCCTTGCATAATGTAGTTATGGATTCTGATCTGGTTAAAGGGGAGGTTGTTTTGGGAGCGCAACCTGCTTTACCAGTTGATGGGGTGCAGGTAATTCTGGGAAATAATTTGATTCATGGTTGCGGCATTGTAGATGGATCACTTCCAGTATTTACTTGCAGTATGACCTTTATAGTCAGGACCGCCACCCTCCTCAGGCTGTTAAAACCAACTGTTCATTTTCTCATTCTCCTCTTAAATTGCTCTGGGCGCCAATAGTTGATGAGTGGGAATGGGTGGATTGGGTGGTCATGGTAATGGGCTAAAACTGTCTTGACAGTTCTTGGAGTTACACAATATTGGGGATTGTATTTGATTGATGTTCATTTGGCCAGTGAGGACCCTTTGGGCCCTCATCTCTATGGGAGGCGGAGTGACGGGCCTCTATCTGTCTCTCTCTCTCCTATCCTTCACACTGATGTCTTATTGGGTGATTGTCTAATTGCTAATGCTTGTCTGTTTCCCAGCAGCGTTCATTTTGTGGTGCAGTGGTGATTTTATCTTTGGTGGTACGCTATTTTAATGACGTCACTAATGCCTGACTAATGCCAGACGTCCACTGGGATCTTTATGTGTGGAGTTTGCAGGTTTCAGTTCTAGCTGGAGCTGTTCTGAAGACGCTTCTCACGGGGAATCAATATAATATAATAAAGTATAACTTAACTTGCAGTGGCACTATTTACAGCACATGAACATAATGGTGATACTATTTCCTATCAACCAAAATGCTTAATATTTCACTTTAATGGCTAATTGACTAATCCAATCATGCCATAATAGCATTCCATAAGTACCAGAAAGATACAAATACATTTTTACTATCAAATATTCATGAACCATATTACTAAAAAGCTAATATGGTAACAACTAGGAAATAACTATACTATTAGTTCTTATTGTTAGTCTCTTAGGATATTATAAATATTAGTAATTCATCTGCTCTTATGATGATCAGTTAACATGTGCTAAATGTGAAGAATCTACTTCCTACTAGTACTATTGTCTTAATTCCTTTTGAGGTTAGTAAAAACAAAATCGAAGAGTGGTGCCTTTGAGTTAATTTCATTAACCTATATGAACTAGAGGAACAATGTTAAATCCCTGTCCATTAATTTCAAGGCTGCCCAACAGGAACACGCGCGCACACGCGTGTGTGTGCGTGTGCGTGTGTGTGTGTGTGTGTGTGTGTGTGTGTGTGTGTGTGTGTGTGTGTGTGTGTGTGTGTGTGTGTGTGTGTGTGTGTGTGTGTGTGTGTGTCTTTAAGTGGCACATGTGTTGCACTGTCTCCTGTTTGTGTTGAATTAGTGTAACTGGTTGCATGCATCTTTGTGTTGCGATCAGCTGCAGCTGTTGTTGCCGTGCAAGGACGGACATACAAACACACTCGGTCAAATGTAGGAGTGGTTGGCACTGCGGTATCTGGCCCTACGGAACTGGCAGGAAATGAGGTCCATTTCCGGAGGCGGGGAATAAAGAGTCAACGTTCAGAAACCGTAGCTTTCATTCTCAAACAATTCCATTTTATTGTAAGAGTCCTTTAGCAATCCACACATACAAGTCAATTGTCATATAGCGCATCTTTGTTCATAGGATCTGCTGTATCCTGTTGAACGTGACATCTGTGTGTAGCCGAAACACAGAGTCCTGTTTGCTTCCAATGCAAACCATTATATACAAAACAGTTCAGTATAAATAACTACCTCCTGTCTGTAACCGTCAATCACAAATAGGCTCCTTGTCGAAACAATGCTTGGCCCGCCTTCTCCTCACAGGGCACTGATTAGCGTCCGCCTCCTTCTACTTTAACACATGTAATCTTTCTTTATCCCCGTCTATGAAACCGTACTTTCCCATATGTTCACATTATGACATAATTATACAACATTTTATTAGCTTCGAAATAAGTCTAAACAGTGATATATCCGACGTTGTATGAATGATCTAGCTGATTAAAGTTACTTAAAAGAATGACTCTCTTCTCCTCCTCGTCATTAACCTCGGACCATCCCACTAAAGGGTCTTCCCTCGGCCCTGTTCTACCAAAACTTATATTTATCTGTAAATTTAGAAAAGCCTAGTAAACACTGTATATTAAACCCTGTTTGTCTTAACTCATCTCGGCTGGCTTGACTGAAGAGGGCAACTGTCTTAGTGTCTAACAGGCACTGTTGCCCAATCCTAGAATACACTTTGTGAGAACCAAGCGCTCGGGGGTGTGGTATTTTGGATTCACACCATACTTGGAAGTGTTCTCTTGACCAATTCACTGCAGCTGGCAGTCACCGCTAGAATCCTCCCAAATAGCTTAGTGACGTTTTGGTCTCCTCTTGTTATTAGACACTTTAACGGTTTGTGTTTATAATATATTAATATCATAATAATTTCATATTCCACTGCTTCAGTCTTGAATACACCACAGCACCACTCAAAAACATCTGGTGGCAATTGACGCGAGAGACTGGATGGTTTTATGTGCTCATATGTAAGGCTGGTTTATTTGTAAAGAACATTTCATACATAAATGCATTTCAAAGGGCTTTATAATAAAACATTTAAATGCATAAAAAGACATTAAAGAGAAATCTAAAGAAATCTAATCAAGGTCAATTTGCAATGATACTTTAGCTTTTTCAAATTGGTTACACACTATCATAAATCCGTATATTCACATTGTATTATGTAAGATCATTTGTCCTTTTGTTCAGCCATCAACAAAACACCAATTCCAGTGGTTTCTCAAACATTTTCATGTCAAAGACCGCCAGTTTGATGTGTTTGCTCGTGGACCACCATCTGAAAAAACGTAAGAGAAGATTTGTCAGCTCCAGAGCCATGTTTGTTTGTAGCTACCCATTGCTCCCCAAACCCCTTCTGCTCTTTACTCTTTCTCTAAGAACGTTCCCCTTATTCTGGGTTTACCAGGCATTTGTGCGTTGGCTCGTGACCCCGGGGCCCTTCAGGGCTATTTTAGAACAGCAGTGGCAGACACGGAGCAGGGGAAAGGCCTTTTCCTGCAGAGCCCGCTGTTGCAGAAGTCGTCCTGGGCCGCAGGGAGCCGATTGCCTATTTGTTGCATCACCAGTTCACCAGGCACTGAGGCACAGGGTAAGAAGAGACGGAGGACCGAGTGCAGGGTCCCCAGAGGTGTGCCACTGTCTCTCACCATGTTTTTGGGGTGTTTTTCTTTTTCTTTCTGACAGAGCCTTTTTGTGATGAATTCAGACAGACTCTTGCGGGGGGTTAACCACTTGAACTCCACCGTCCATGGTCATAGTAGCCGAACATTCTGTGAAAATAGCAGATCTACAAGCTCACGAGCGTGGATATTTGCTGTAGAGGGGAGGAACAAAAGGAGTACGCCAAGTAGCCTATAGACCCCTGGGTGACCTTGGTCATCGAAGTAAATATGGGTTTGCGTGGTTAAGAAGACATGTTGGGATGGGATTCATTTTACCGGAGGGGTTAGAAGGAATGTCATCCTCTGTGTAAGCATAGTCTCGTGAGTCAGCCTCTGTTCACTGTCAGTGTAAGCATAACAGTGTCATGTGTAACTAGTACAGGGTGTGCCTTCCACAGGGAATAATGACAAAGGCATTTTATCCTAATGTTTTTCAATGGGCTACCACACGACCCCATACACAGTTCAAGATAGTGTCGGGTAACTTTTTTTTTGTAGCTTTTCCTTTATAGGGTAGATGTATTTTAATGAACACTGAAAACGATTCATGAGGACAGTTTGACATCATCTAGCTCGCGCTGAATCACCCAGAGGCGTCCGCGTCCCCCAGGGCTGTGTGCATATTCATCATCGTCCGTCATCATCCATCAATTCAAAAACAATGCCGCAGACAGACCAGGAGTGTTGCTACCAAAACCGCTTTCCCGTGTAGCCAGACGATTGAAAAGCTCTGCCTGCCAATATGTCTGGCTAACACTGCCTGGGAGGAAACATTTTGGAGATGAAATATATTTAAATTTAAATAATTAACTGCATTCCAGAATTAATTCCAGCAATTAATGCAGCCTTTATGGTGTTCCTTCATAAGTAGTAAAGTAAGAAAAGTAAGTAGGCCGAAGTAAGTAAATAAGTAAGTAGCAAGTTGGAGTGGCTTAATGTTGGTCGAGGGCGTCAATCACATTTTCAATGCACTATAGACCCCTGGGAGATTGCTGAGTTGGAGTGCAACTACCATTAGCCCCCAGTACTTACCACACACTACTTACATTAGTTACCCAAGCAGCTGGCTACTCGTGCTGAGTTTTTGGTGCCCAGGATGGAACACAGAATGTTGTGGTCCAAAGGGGACTGAGCTTCTGTCCTAAATATTGGGACGGTGAAAGTCATCAGACTTGGGTAGGCAGTATTCAATGAACTAACATTAGCTACTGCTAGCGCTGTGGGGCGTGCTTAGAGGACAAACCAGGGCCAATCTGATGACATCAAATACGTCTTTATGAATCTCATCAGTTCCGTCCAAGGATGATGAGCCATTTCACAGAACCCACTGTGAAGATTGCTGGTGAAGATTAAATAGGTCTGTTGGATTTCCTTGGATGGACAGTGACAATGACATTGCTAGCCGGGGGTGGTCGACACTCGTGTGTAAACCACAGGAAACACAAGAGACCGTATCACTGAGACATTTGACTTCTCTTGACTGACACTGCTGACTTAAATCCCCCAAGGGTACATTTATTGTTTTCTTTTTGCTTTGGGGTATACTATACTGTACGTTTAAAAACTTTTTTTTTGTCCCAGCTGTGGGGTTAAAAATGTTGCAAAATAT
>NC_137625.1:9345644-9353644 GCF_963280865.1 Gymnoscopelus braueri | reverse complement strand
TGTGTGTGTGTGTGTGTGTGTGTGTGTGTGTGTGTGTGTGTGCATGCGTGCGTGTGAGTGTGTATGTGTGTGTCTGTCTGTCTGTGTTTGCGTGTGTGTGTTTGTGTGTGTGTGTGTGTGTGTGTGTGTGTGTGTGTGTGTGTGTGTGTGTGTGTGTGTGTGTGTGTGTGTGTGTGTGGTGGAGGGGTGTTTGCAGAATTCTTTGTTTGACACATTTTCAGTGTTTTGTCTTTGGGAGTCAAACACCAGGCGCGTGTGTTTGTGTGTGTGTGTGTGTGTGTGTGTGTGTGTGTGTGTGTGTGTGTGTGTGTGTGTGTGTGTGTGTGTGTGTGTGTGTGTGTGTGTGTGTGTGCGCGTGTGTGTAACCTCAGGTTGTGTATAATTGGAGTCTTCACACTTTAAGGCTTGAGTCGCGTCGACCTTGACTGTCATCGCCCTCAGCCAATGAGAACACCAGCATCATGTCTCTCTCTCTCTCTCTCTCTGTCTCTCTCTCACACACACACACACACACACACACACACACACACACACACACACACACACACACACACACAACAGGTTTGTTGAACACCTGTACTTCTCGGAAGCCAGACGTCGATACACACCCGCTGCTCTTAGCTTAACCTCCCCCCCCAACACACACACACACACACACACACACACACACACACACACACACACACACACACACACACACACACACACACACACACACACACACACACACACACACACACACAGCTCTTAGCGTGTGCGTTCTAATAGCCTCTCCCTCATGGCCTGCAGCCCGTCTCCCTTTTTTTAGCATCCCAGGACCTCCGCTCATACCCCCCCCCTCCCCCCTCCCCCCTCCCCCCTCTCCCCCCTCCCCCCTCTCCTCCCTTCCCATCAGCAGCCATTGATTAAACACACACTTAGAGAGCAGGGCTGTTGATTCAAGGTGGACATTACACCCCCCCCCCCCCACACACACACACACACACACACACACACACACACACACACACACACACACACACACACACACACACACACACATACATTGCTGACCACTCCACATCACTCCGCCCCCAGTAGTCCACCACCATTAGCTGCTGTGATTGGCCATTTGATGATTTCCCAGATATTTATATATACACACACACACACACACACACACACACACACACACACACACACACACACACACACACACACACACACACACACACACACACAGGGGAACAACCCCTCCCCTCCCATCAGTGAAGTGCACACTTTCAGGTCATTTACGGGCTGTTTTTTTTTGGGTCCGGGCAGGAGAACTCACTGTGTGTGTGTGTGTGTGTGTGTGTGTGTGTGTGTGTGTGTGTGTGTGTGTGTGTGTGTGTGTGTGTGTGTGTGTGTGTGTGTGTGTGTGTGTGTGTGTGTGTGTGTGTGTGTGTTAGGGGGGGTGTAGAGGGGTTTAATGGGGGTGTTAGTTATGGCTGGACTTTTCGGACACACTTCAGAAGTTAAGAGCGTCTGCATTTATGTCTAAATATACTCTATGTTATGGACACCCTGTCCTCTGTAGAAATACTGCCCTGTGTGATGCTCAGTAGCACACGTACAGACACACGTACAGACACACGTACAGACACACGTACAGACAGACACACGTACAGACACACGTACAGACACACCTACAGACCAGGGCTCCAGACTAAGGGAGTCCTGACGTCCTGAATCTCCTCTGGGACGCAGACAGGACGCAGACAGGACGCAGACGGGACGCAGACAGGACGCAGACGGGACGCAGACGGGACGCAGACGGGACGCAGACAGGACGCAGACAGGACGCAGACAGGATGCAGACGGGACGCAGACGGGACGCAGACGGGACGCAGACGGGACGCAGACAGGACGCAGACAGGACGCAGAGGATTGTTTTGATAACTGCACAAACGGTGCACAAACTCGCAGCACAAAAAAGACAATCACAGCATCAAAAGTAACCAACTATACTATAAAAACTGGTCAAACTTTGGCCAAATTGTCCAAATAACAATTGTGAAAATAGGCAATTTACAAGCTCACAACAACGCCTTGCAATGCGAGGCGTTGTGAGCTTGTAGATCTGCTATTTTCACAATATTTATCTGTGGAACCGAGTCAAACTAAATGTAAAGTCTCAATTCCTGCAATTCCAAGTGCTTGTCAGGGTGGGTGGTCCCCAGTTCAAATGTGATTATCTGGGGGTCCCCAGTTCAAATGTGATTATCTGGGGGTCCCCAGTTCAAATGTGATTATCTTGGTGGTCACCTGTTGTATCTGTACTGGGCTGTGGGTTACCAGGCCTGCTTGAAAGAAAGTTGAAAAGGTCCAGACAGTGGGATAACTTCCATTCCATTTACTGAGTAAAACCACATTACAAACAACAGAGTTCCAGGAGCCACAGCTCCTGCAGCCTCACGGCCTCACAGCCTCACGGCCTCACGGCCTCACAGCCTCACAGCCTCACAGCCTCACAGTAAGGATACATCACAGTAAGGTTACATCACAGTAAGGATACATCACAGTAAGGATACATCACAGTAAGGATACATCACAGTAAGGGTACATCACAGCTAGCTTCTTAAAGAGCAGTAGTCCATTGTGACAAATGGGGGCTCGTTCCGAACTTAAGTGAGTATTGTCAAACTTTAAAGTTAAGTTAAAGTTTTTTGTTGCGCGCAGTTACTGAGTGTTTTTTGAAAGCCGGTCTTGAAGTAAGTAGGGTATTCCCCGTGACGTAATGTAAAGTTGGGCCAATCAAATGCGGTTTGGGAGGGCCTAACTCGGGATTCCCTTTTTCTTTGTGTAAAGCGGTTTCAAAGTGTTTTCAGTGCGTGCAGTGTTTTGTTAAACGTTTCGTTATAGTTAAATTTTGATTCCCCGTATTTTTTCGTTGAGCGTGGAGTTATTTGAATGTATGTGGGCTAAGTTTTTGACACACTGGTACACTGGTAATTGAATATTCACATAGGAGCTACTGTTTGTCCCATGTTAGGCATAAGCCACGTTTAGTTTTTAAACTTTCGTGGATTTTGTTTTTTTTCTTGTGTTTTTGTAATGTTGGGGTGAACGCGGTAGTAGCAGTTGTCTCGGGAGCACGGTACGTGGCTGACGGCATAATTATCAACTGATTACATTGTCTCCTACGTATATTTAGTGCGTAAGTACCCCCGCAACACCTCATGAAGAGCTAGGGGTGAGTTATATAAGATTGGATTAGGCAGCTAGGGGACGCTCCTGATTAGTCGGTTACAGTTTGTACCAGTGTTTCATTTAACGTGTCTATATATACATTCAAGTGATAATTAAAATGGCTCAAATTGATGAATTTGTTGCGACACCGTCAGAAGATTTTTTGGAGAGCTGTACAAAGGAGCAGCTCCTAGAAATTTCTGACCATTACAAAATTGACATTGGGGACAGGAGACGGAAATTACAGACAATTAAGGTAGTATTAAGTGCTGGCTTGGAAGACATTGGGATCTTGCCAGGTAATGAAACAGGGGAGGACGGTGCGGCGGTGCCGCCACCAACCCAAAATCTGTCTTTTTTGGAACAAAAAGAACTGATGCTTGTTCAGTTAGAGATGGAGAGGGTCAGACAGCAGCTTAGAATTGAAAAAGAAAGGGTTGAAGTAGAGCGAGAGAGACTTGAGGTGGAAAAAATGAGAATTCTTCTGCAGAGAGAGAAGGTAGAGCTTGTCAAGGAGGGTAAATTGGACCAGAAGCTGTTGGAAGGAGATGGAAGTGTAGCTTCAGGAAAGCGATCGTTTGATTTGGTGAGCAGTTTGCGCTTGATGCCAAAGTTTAGTGAGAAGGAGCCAGAGACTTTTTTTTCACTTTTCGAAAGATTGGCTAATTCAAGAGGTTGGCCTGATGCGGACCGGACTGTAATGCTGCAGTGCGTGCTTACTGGGAAGGCACAGGAGGCGTATTCGGCATTATCGGTAATGGAAAGTTTAAATTATGCCACTGTTAAATCTGCTGTTCTTAAAGTGTATGAAAGGGTGCCGGAGATCTACCGTCAGCACTTTAGAAACAACAGAAAAGACGACAAACAGTCATATTTGGAGTTCTCACGGGAGTTGGTCATTAACTTTAACCGTTGGCGGATGGTTTCAGGTGGCGACACATGTGAGGGTTTATGTGACTTACTACTGTTAGAACAGTTTAAAAATGCAATCCCAAATCGTATAGCAACATATATTACAGAACAGCAGATTAAAACAGTGGCAGAGGCGGCCGCTTTGGCTGATCAATATGTGTTGACGCACCGAGAGTGGGTACCGCGGGGCGCCCAAAGTACGCACCGGGAGAGCAGCGCACCCAGCCATCATTATAGCGCACCCAGCCATAATTCTAACGCACCTTTCACCAGGTATTCGAAAATGGAGGATGGGAAAAGTAGGGCGGCCCGTGACGGTGAAAAAACATGTCACTTTTGTGGCAAAAAGGGTCACATAAAAGCAGACTGTTATTCTTTACAACAGAGGAATAAAACGCACGTGAACGTGAAGTCAGCAGCGTTTGTTGCGCCGGTGTCTGTGGTGTCGCGGTCGGAAGGTCCTTTACATGGGAACGAGAGGAGTCTCGTCGATGTAGACGAGGCGTACCGTCCATTCGTAGAGAGGGGGTTTGTCTCCCTTGTTGGGTCCAATGAAAAGGTGCCCGTAACAATTCTGCGGGACACTGCGGCGCTGGGCACATACGTGCTTGATTCGGTTCTGGCGTTTTCCTCTAAGTCTGCAACTGGGGATGCCATGTTGAGCCGTGGTATGGGCATGTCCATAATCTCTTCTCCTACACACAAACTTGAAATTGACTGTGGCTTGGTCCATGGTGAGGTGGAGGTGGCGTTGCGTGAGGCGTTTCCGATGGCTGGGGTCGATGTCCTCTTGGGGAATATGCATGCGGGTGGCCTCGTATGGGCTAAGGTGCCGCCAGCACCATTGGTGAGTCTGGTTCCGATTGTAGCCAGTGATCCAGACGAGAGCGAGCGGGATTTTCCGCAGGTATTTGCAGCAGCAGCTGTGACACGCGCCGGCGCTCGTGAAATTGAGCGTGACAAAGTTGAAAATTCTGATGCCGGTTTTGCGTTATCTGATGTGCCCATTTCTGTTTCCCAGACAGAGCTTGTTGCGGCGCAGCAGTCCGATCCGTCCATCAGAGGCCTCTTTGAGGAAGTTCTGACGGGTAGTGAGGTGGAGGATAGCGCAAATGGGTATTTCCTTGATAAAGGGTTGCTAGTGAGGAAGTGGGTGCCATGTGGGGAACTTGGGGCGGGGGAACCAGTGTTCCAGGTGGTAGTTCCAGCTAAATACAGGGATTTAGTGTTGAAACTTTCACATGACCAGTCAGGGCATTTGGGTGTCAAGAAAACATATTATCGGATTTTGCAGTATTTCTTTTGGCCCAAGTTGAGAAAGGATGTGGCTGCATACATTAAAACGTGTCACACATGCCAGATGACTGGGAAGCCCAATCAGGTAATTAAGCCTGCCCCATTGCACCCCATACCAGCTATAGGGCAGCCATTTGAGCACATCATCATCGATTGTGTCGGCCCTCTGCCTCCCTCTAGGTCTGGCGCAAAGTACCTGTTAACGGTCATGTGCCAGGCAACCAGGTATCCAGCTGCCTATCCACTACGGTCAATAACGACTAGGGCTGTGGTTAAAGCTCTCTCGCAGTTCATGTCAATATTTGGTATTGCTCGGGTTCTGCAGAGCGACCAGGGATCCAACTTCTCCTCCCACATGTTTGCTCAGGTTCTGAAGCAGCTCCGGGTGAAACACTCTCAATCATCAGCGTACCATGCTCAAAGTCAGGGGGCGCTAGAGCGGTTTCACCAGACCTTAAAATCCTTAATGCGGGCTTATTGCACGGAGTTGGGCAAAGATTGGGGGGAGGGCTTGCCCTGGTTACTTCTGGCTGCTCGGGAGGTGGTGCAGGAAAGTACTGGGTTTAGTCCTAATCAGTTGGTTTTTGGTCATTTAGTTCGTGGTCCACTTGCACTGCTTCATGACAACTTTAAGGCTCCTGACCTTCCCAAAAATCTAATTGACTTTGTCAATGGGTTCAGGCAGCAGTTGTATGTGGCAGGTACAATGGCTAAAGAGAATCTAGCAAAGGCTCAAGTGAAAATGAAGCGCTCCTATGATCGGCGGGCTGAACGTCGGGAATTCAGTCCGGGCGATCAGGTGCTGGCTCTTTTGCCAATTGTGACCTCGCCTTTCCAAGCAAAGTTTACAGGTCCACACACTGTGGTTGAGAAAATTTCAGAGGAAAACTATGTCATTTCAACTCCAAACCGTCGTAAAGCTACTCAATTGTGTCACGTAAATCTGTTAAAACCATATTATGGCCGAGAGTCTGGGGAGATTCTACCTGTGTGTTTGGCAGCGGGCGTGGGTCCTACCTCTCAGTCGGTGGCAGTGGCTGAGGGCGAGGACACCAACACATTTGACGAGACATTGGTGTATGGGCGCTTGAAAAACACAGAGTCCCTTAGTAAGTTAGACAACCTGTTGTGTCATCTCCCCAAGGCTCGGCGTTCAGAGTTGGCTAGGTTGATTGGTAACTTCCCAGGTTTATTTGGTGATACACCATCACAAACACATCTTATCGAACATGACATTGAGTTGATTGATCCAAAACCCATTCGGCAGCGTTTTTATCGGGTCTCTGCAGACAAACGCCGGGTGTTGGATGCAGAGGTCCGGTATATGTTGGAGAATGGGATTGCGGAGCCGTCGTCGGCTAGTTGGGCTTCACCATGCATTTTGGTTCCGAAGTCTGACGGGTCATTTAGGTTCTGTTCAGATTTTCGCAAAGTTAACAACGTGACAAAACCAGATGCCTTTCCATTGCCTAGAATGGATGACTGTATTGACGAGGTTGGGTCAGCGAAATTTGTCAGCAAATTTGATTTGTTAAAGGGATACTGGCAAGTCCCACTGTCAAAAAGAGCTAGGGAAATTGCATCCTTTATTACTCCGTCCGGTCTCTACTCCTACAAAGTCATGCCATTTGGGTTACGAAATGCACCGGCGACGTTCCAACGCCTTATGAATAGGGTTGTTGGTGACCTCGAAGGCTGTGCCGTTTATTTGGACGACGTGGTCGTGTATAGTGACACTTGGGAGAGTCACATTGCACGTATCCACTCGCTCTTTCAGCGTTTGGCTGATGCGCAGTTAACAGTCAATCTTGCAAAATGTGAATTTGCTCGTGCAACGGTCACGTACCTTGGTCGTGTGGTCGGCCAGGGGGAGGTCCGTCCTGTGCACGCAAAAGTGATTGCTGTGGAGAATTATCCTCCTCCCGCTACTAAGAAAGATCTTATGCGATTCTTAGGGTTAATAGGATACTATAGAAGTTTCTGCCGAAATTTTTCTTCTGTTGTCTGTCCTCTAACTGACCTTCTCAAGGACAAGGTGAAGTTTGTCTGGTCCTCCCAGTGTCAGCAAGCATTCCAAAATGCTAAGATCTTGCTGTGCTCTGCCCCAGTGTTGGCAGCTCCTCGCATGGACCAACAGTTCAAGTTGCAGGTCGATGCAAGTCATTTTGGGGCAGGTGCAGTATTGTTGCAGGCTGACAGTGGGGGGCTGGACAGACCAGTCAGTTTCTTTTCTAGAAAGTTTAATAAGCACCAGCTTAATTACTCTGTTATTGAAAAGGAAGCATTGGCACTGGTGTTGGCTTTGGTGCATTTCAGTGTGTATGTGGGATCTGGGGTGCCTGTTATTGTCGATACAGATCACAACCCACTTACATTCCTTAGCTCTCTTAAATGTCCAAACCAAAGACTTATTAGGTGGTCTTTGTTGTTACAGTCATTTTCTTTGGACATCAGGCACATTAAAGGGAAAGATAATGTGGTGGCAGATGCACTGTCTCGTGCTCCTGTGTAAATGTCTGTCTAATCCTTGATGTCTTTGTTTTTCTAGAGCCTGGCGTTGTGGTCCCTGGCCTGTCCTGCTC
>NC_137625.1:9160644-9340644 GCF_963280865.1 Gymnoscopelus braueri | reverse complement strand
AAACGGTCCGTTCTCTAAATACTATTTAGAAATGGTTAAACAAAAAACAGTATTTGATAAATGAAATTCGGAAAACGGTTAGTATTCTAAATACTATATAAAACTGGTTAAACAAAAAACAGAAATAGGTATTATATGACCCGGTTCCCGATTTTCGTTGGTGTGGTTCTAAACAGAATTAGGAATTTAAAACAACAGTGCGCAAAGAAAGCCGTACTGAATTCTGTGTCTCCATATACCAGGCCCGTCTGTGCTATAGCCACGCCCCCTTTGACGCACCCGGAACTGATGAGCAGACTTCAATTTTTTTCGTTTTTACATTATTTATCGACAATAAATCAATATAAACAAACAAAAAACACGCACAAACGCTGGGAGGTGTCTTAGAAGAGAGCCTTAGAATGGCTAACGTTGGATTTATGAATATCAAAAATCGCTAAAATAACTATTAAACAGTGGTGGAAAAAGTACTCAATTTTTTTTACTTAAGTAAAAGTATCAATACATGTAGAAATACTCTGTAGGCCTACTACAAGTAAAAGTCCGGAATTCAAAATATACTTGAGTAAAAGTACAAAAGTATTTGTATCAAAATGTAGGCCTACTTAAAGTAACAAAAGTAGAAAGTACTCATTATGCAAAAACTTTCCCATTTCAAAAGTTTTTAAATTATAAAAATCTTTTGAAAGTCGCAGATCTAAGCCCACAATGCATGGCATTGTGGGCTTGTAGATCGGCTATTTTCAAATGGCCGAAATGTATCTAGGGCTGAAGTGGTTAATGTAGGTTTATACATTTCTGTCTAATCAATCAATCAATCAATCCATCCACCTGGCCAGCTAAAAAAAATGGCATTCTGACATACAGTATATCAATATCAAGAGTGATTGTTTATTATATCCACAGTAATACCCATTATTATTAGTAATTAATTCTTATTCATTATTATTATACAGTTGTTGTTGTTGTTGTTATTATTATTACTTATACTCATAGTAGCCTTGGTTAGCTTTGGATTCATGAATATGAATTATCGCTAAAATGACAATGAAATTGATTATGTATAACCATAGAGTTATAATATATATAATATTTGTTTCAGACCTGTGGATCCATGTAAAAGACAGCACATAATATAAAAAGAGACAGCAGTATATAACAAAACAAAAAGATCACTCAAGCACCCACCCCCCACCCCACCTCACTCACACATACACCAATACATGTCTAGCTCTAAGTCAAAATATTCAGGCAAATTAATTAGAAAATATAGAGGCTATTATGCCAGTGTTCTCTAAGCCTGGATGTGTATCGATAACTGCTTCTCATAGGGCTTGTTAGAGCCTCTATAAGGCTGTTCTCGGACACATCAAGCCAACACATAAAATTGTACATCTACTGTCTTAAAAGTGCATCACATGTAGGCACACCAGTGGACACAAACAATTGACTGGCATTATGCCATCTGGGAATGTGGAGCAACAACCTCATACCATCATTATAAGCCACTCTGAGCCTCTGCATATACTTCCACTATGTACGAATGCCAGAGATGAGCCGTATACCGAGGTGTGACATAGGCTCTGAACAGTGAACACTTAACATCAACAGAACACATAAAACATTTCAGGAGCAGCATATTGGCCTGTGCATACATTGTCTGTAGACATATCTGTGTCCATCCAATCATCACAGTGAGGACATGACCAGTATTTTATTTCCTTGCAGATTATGAGAGGACTATCACACAATTGAAAAGCAGGGAAAGATTATTTCCTGTTCTCTCTGCTTCTCACGATCATGATGTTACTTTTTTTCGCATTATATTTTAGGTCAAAATCTTTGCAATACTGTGTGCAGATCTTCAATAATTGTTGAAGCCCAGCACTATGGACTACATATAACTAAATCATCAGCATACATGAGCTGATTGACAACAGTGTCACCCACACAGCCAGTGGTGCACCCATTTAACATTAAACAACTTAAAATCCCTCCCTGGCAGACCCCATTACTGACATGGAATGGTTCAGTAATGTAATTGCCCCATTTTGCCTGAAACATCTGACGGGCATACCAAAAGACTAGTGTCTTATTTAGTCTTACTTAGATAGTATTTTGGAATACTATCAAATGCTCTGGAACCATCAATAAAGCACAAACATACACACTATTATCAGTAGTGAGAACACACATCTCCAGCCTATTTAGGAGGATTATTTCCAATATTTTAGACAAGACACTGGCAAGTCAATTAGGTCTATAATTGTCCATGCTATTTAGCTTCCCAGCCTTGTCTTTCAGGACAGGCACCAACAGTACAGACATAATGGATTCAGGAAGAACACCATGAACCATGAGGCCTGTGAAACACATAGCAAGCAGTGGACAGAGCCTATAGCTGGCATACTTTAGGTATTCTGCAGTAATATAGTCCAAGCCACAAGCCTTGTTATTGTCAAGCAACTTGATGGCAATCTTGTCTTGGCCACAGACACCCTCAATATCAGATGGTAAAGAGGTTTTACAGTTATTCATGACCTTGACCTCTTTCCAGAAGTCATCATAGTTGCTCTTTTGCAGTTTCCTAGCAAGCGAATCAGCCCTCATTGTGTTCCCATTTGTCTTAATAAAACAAAGAGCATGTTTAAATTTAGCATTTGTTTGTTTTTTACGCTCAAGCAAAACCCACTGTCCAGGCCTACCTGCCTCAGACCAGATCAGAGTTTAAAGGCCTCTCTGGCTTCAGAGTGTTTCTCAGCCCAACCCGATCTCCAGAGATATACGTAACATTGCACGGATCCAGTGCACTTCATTCCGTGGATAGTCGCCTCGGAACCCCCAAATTGCGTGCATATGTACGGCGCTCCCTTTGTGACAAAACCATTTCGGAGGCGCGCAGTCACAGGCGAACTGTCACCCCGTGAAGGACCACCGAGGGAGCTAAGGCGACCGAGTTGCCGTCCTGAACGGTGTGACGTTCGCCTGTGCCTACTCAGCGCCGTTTGAGTTATGTACCGATAGGCACAGAATCGTAAATTTTATTGTGGGGACTGCTCTGCTTCCGGGTTTTTCCGGGTTGCGACTGGTTACGCCCACCGTGGGACTCGCCGTACATATGCACGCAATTTCGGGGTTTCTAGGCGACTATCCACGGAATGAAGTGCACTCGTTCCGTGCAATGTTACGGTAATCTCTGGAGATCAGGCTGCTCAGCCACACACTCATTCCACCCAGGTTTGATGTTAAAAACCTTGTTCTTAAATTTACAGAAGGGCTCCGGCTCACTAGAGATAATTAAAGCTGACACAATATTATCATACATGGTACACAGTTCAGTAGCATGATGTGGGTCTGTACAGTTCACATTTAAAAACATTAGGGAATGCCTAGTCAAGTCACCTTTATTTATATAGCACATTTAAAAACAACAGAAGTTGACCCAAAGTGCTTTACAATCACAATAGCATAACCTAATAAAAATACAGCATAGTAAAAGAAACATAAGGCAATACCTAAACAAAAACACCAACGATAGGAGAACATAAAAGTAATACAAAAAAGAGGAGAAATACATTCAATGGCCATAGGTTAAAATTGCCCTCAGACTGAGCTGAAGGCAATGGAGAAGAGGTGGGTTTTTAGAGTGGATTTAAACCTTTCAATGGTGGAGCTGGACTTAATGTGTAGTGGTAAATTGTTCCAGAGTGTGGGCGCAATAACAGAGAAAGCCCGGTCACCTTTAGTTCTAAGGTTTGTTGGGGGAATGTCGAGGGGCATATGGGAAGATGACCTAAGAACTCTGAGGGTAGGAGGTGCAGAAAGTAGGTCAGAGATGTACTGTGGCGCGAGGCCATTTAAGGCTTTAAAAACAAAAAGTAAAAATTTAAAATCAATGCGATGTTTCACTGGTAACCAGTGCAGTTGGGCCAGAACCGGGGTAATGTGCTCTCGCATCCTAGTTCCAGTCAGGAGTCTAGCAGCAGAGTTTTGGACCATCTGCAGACGGGAGAGAGTAGACTGAGCCAGCCCATGGTATAACGAGTTATAGTAGTCCAACCGAGAGGTAATAAAAGCGTGGATGACTGTTTCCAGGTCCCTATGAGTTAAAATGGGCTTCAATTTGGCTATGGTTCGTAACTGATAAAAACTACTGCTCACTACACTTGAAATTTGTTTATTCAAGTTCAAGGAGGAGTCCAAATAAACACCCACGTTTTTTTTTACAGTGGTGTGCAAATTTGCAGAGAGGGGGCCAAGAGCGCTTTTAGGCCAGTGATGGACTGTTTCCGGCCAAAGATAATAATTTCTGTTTTATTAGGCAGGTTTTATTAGGCCTAGGCAGTTCTATATTTATATCTTTTTTTATAAATTGTCTGTCAAGAATATCTATCAATGTCCTCTTTTGGTCAGTTTTAGTCAGCTTCCCTGTGTTAACAGCACTACCAGTAACAGTCAGCTGGGGTACATTCTCAACATTAATCATCATAGTAATTGGTATATGATCCGAAGTGGCTAGGCCATACCAAAGCCATGTTCCATACATAATCTCGCATGAGCATATGCTGTAGACATACAATAATATACAACTCATTGTGAAAAGTAAAACACCAAATATCATTGAGTTGCTATGACGGGAAACGCCCTGCAGGGGTCCATAAAGGTCTAACTTAATTAGAAATTAAGAGCTTATTTCTCTTTGCCATATTTTCCATTTGTAATTAATTAGATAATGAATACTAACAAGGGATCATTTATTGAAATAAAACATCATTTTTTTAAAGATAAAAAACTTAAATATTCAAACATATTGTAGCGTTTGCGGTCCCTCACAGCTAACTCACTAACTTAAATAAAAGGAGGAAACATGGATTGACGTTTTAACCGGAGCACCGGGTTTTATTGCCCTTTCAATACAGGCTAAAACTGGGTTGGGAGGGTGCCGTAAAACAACAAAGAGGCTGCTCTGTCTGTCTAGCTTGAGTCTCTCCACACACTGTGCCACCATAGTGTCTCTGCCACTTCCTCGTTCCTCTTCGCGGGCTTCTCTCTTTACCCACCCCCTTTGATCATGTGTTAACCCCTTCTCAGCCTGACCTAAACTGCATACCTGAACTAGGCACCTCCTCCCCCCATCAAAACCCCCCCCTCCCACAAGTCTCTGTCATTATACCAGCAGGGTCGCTACATTGCCCCCCCCTCTAAGTCCTCGTCCCCGAGGACCATAAAGTCCCGAAAGCGACCCGGCAGCCGCCGTTCCCTCCGTGGCCTTCCGACTCTTTGATCCACTGCGGGGGGCCCGGGGATGGGGGCGGGGGCGACAGTCCTCGGCACCACCGCACCAAGCGGAGTTATCACTTCCCCAGGAGGGACACCCTGCTGCCGTCCTGGTGGTCTTCCTCTGTGGCGAGGTGACCTGACCCGCGCCCTGGTGGGAGTCACTGGAAAGGCTGGCTGCTGAGTCCCCCGATACGGAGCCATCCTGTCACGGTGCAGGACCACCGTGCGACCCCTAGGAGCCAGCTTCACACGATACACCACCTCCCCCACTCTCCCGACCACATAGCAGGGCCCAATCCACTTGCTGTCCAACTTAGGGCAGCGGCCCTTCACTCTCTTCGGCCCATACCATGTCTCCAGCCTGGAAGTCCTGACCCTTGACGAATGCGTCATGTCCGCGCTTCTGACGGGCTCCCGCCTGTTCAGCCTGCTGCCTAGCAAAGCCGTGGGCCAGTTCCATCCGGTCCTGTAACTTCCTGGCATATTCCGGCCCAGCCAAAGCGTCTGGCGCATCGGGTGGCCGCCCATAGGCCAGGTCAGGCGGCGTCCTCAGCTCCCTGCCCAACATCAACAAGGCAGGAGTACAACCAGTGGACTCTTGGACAGCACTTCGACATGCCATGAGGATAAGCGGTATCTGCAAGTCCCAATCACTCTGATCAGGGGCAGTGGTGAGAGACAACTGGGCACCTAGGGTCCGCATGAAACGCTCCACGAGGCCATCGCTTTGTGGATGAAGCGGAGTAGTCCTAGTCTTATGGATGTTCAGTTGGCTACACAACGCCTTGAACACTTGTGACTCAAAGTTGCGCCCCTGGTCTGAGTGGAGCTCCGAGGGGGCCCCGAAGCGGCTGAATATTCCCTGCACCAGGGCCTCCGCCAAAGTCGCTGCCTCCTGGTCAGGAAGTGCGTATGCCTCAGGCCACTTTGTGAAGTAGTCGATTGCGACAAGAACGTAACGGTTTCCCCTACTGGTACGGGGGAGCGGACCCAGCACATCGACCGCTACCCTGTCCATGGGTGCACCCACCCGGTGCAGCTGCAAGGGTGCATGCGACTGGCCTTGGGGCCCTTTACGGGCTGTACAAGCATCACAGCGGCGGCAGTAGTCCTCCACATCCCTCCTGCACAGGCCCCAGTAGTACGTCTGTCTCAACCGCCTCAACGTCTTCGTCACCCCAAAGTGACCGACTCCAGGAGGGCCATGATGCACCTCAAGCACCTTTTCGCGCAGGTCCCTGGGCACAACCACCTGCCAGTGGGGCTCCCCAGTGGACGGCTTACACCAGCACCGCTTCAGGACTCCATCCTCCAACTTCACTCCTGGCCATTGAGACCAAAGGCCTCTCACGGTGGCAGAATGAGCAACCACATCTCCCCAGGGGGGCCGGGCGTTCGTCTCCAGCCACCCCATGACCATTTTGAGGTCCGGGTCTTCGAGTTGCAGGTCTCCCCACCCTCTCTCTCTCACTGGTAACAGGGCCCGACAGACAACCTCGCCAGCCCGTAGATTTTCCGCTTCACGTCGTTCAGCACGGCCACAGTGGCCACAGCCTGGGGCACATGGTCGGCGCGAGAGACTGTCTGCATTCGTGTGGCTCACACCCGCTCTGTGCTGTATGGTGAACTGAAAGGCCTGCAGCTGCTCGATCCATCTCGCAACTTGTCCCTCCGGCTCCTTGAATGACATGAGCCACTTCAACGCAGCATGGTCAGTACGGATGGTGAATGGAAGGCCACAGAGGATGTGCTTGAAGTGCTCCACAGCGTCGATCACCGCCAACAGTTCCCTGCGAGTGACACAATAGTTCTTCTCTGGTTTGTCAAAGGTGCGACTGTGATAGGCAATAACACGCTCCCCCTCCGGGGTCAGCTGCGAGAGCACGGCACCAAGGCCGGTGTTGCTAGCGTCCGTGTCAAGAACAAGGGGAAGCTCAGGGTTGGGTGCAACCAGCACCGGATCCTTACATAAGGCCTGTTTCAGCATCTGGAAGGCTGCCTCTTGGTCCGGCCCCCACACATAAGACGCGTCTTTATGCAGCAACTGGAACATAGGTGCAGCCACCGAAGAGAACCCAGCCACAAAACGTCTATAGTAGGACGCCAGGCCCAGAAACGACCTTAACTGGTGGACATCAGTGGGGGCAGGCCAATCACGGACAGCTGCCACCTTGTCTGGCTCCGTCATGATGCCAGCTCCACTGACTCTGTGACCTAAGAAGGAGACCTCTTGTTGCAGGAAGTTGCACTTCGCAGGGTGAAGCTTCAGGCCTGCGCACTTGATCCGCTCAAGCACCTCTCTCAGGCTCGCAAGTGCTGACTCAAAACTGGGGCCGTGGACTAGAATGTCGTCCAAGTATACAAGGCAGCGTTCAGGTGGCACCCCCACCAGAACCCTCTCCATAAGCCTCTCAAACGTCGCTGGGGCGTTGCACAGCCCGAATGGCATGGTGGTGAACTGCCACAGGCCACGTCCCGTCGTGAATGCAGTCTTCGCCTTGGCTTCAGCGGCCAGAGCCACCTGCCAATATCCGCTCTGCAGGTCCAGTGAGGAAAACCAGGCAGACCCGGCCACATAGTCAAGAGACTCGTCTATCCTTGGCAGCGGATAAGAGTCCTTCTCTGTTCTGTCATTCAAGGGCCGGTAGTCAACACACAACCTCCAGGACCCATCTTTCTTCGGAACCATCACGACTGGTGACACCCATGGGCTCTCTGATGGCTCGATGATGCCAGCATCCTCCATTTCCCGCAGCAGCTGGTTGGCAGCAGCTTGGCGGGCATAAGGCATTCGACGAGGCCGCTGTCGAACCGGCCGTGCATTTCCCGTATCAATAGAGTGTTGGACCAAGTGTGTGCGGCCCACATCATGGGGACTCGTGGCGAAACAGTGTCTATACTCATACAGGATACACATGAGCTCATCTTGCTGTCTTGAGTCCATCCCCCCCCGATTCCTCTCCCAAATGTCCTTGACAATGGTGCTGGCCGCTGTCTCCTTCTCCGAGACAGGGGCCACACTCGCTGAACGTATAGCAGCAGGAAAGTGCGACTGGGCACGCAACTCCGGATCCGGAACCAGGAGACTGTCAGCAGGCAGTGGAAGAGGGCAGTCTGCATAAGGGGGCTCCCACTGAGGCGGGTCAGCATAATCAGTTGGTTCCCTCCGCACGTCGTCGTTCCCTGATACATTTTCTGTCATTTCTGGTGCGGGTGAGTCACTCAGAAAGGGGATGCAAGTTCCGTCCGGAAACAAGAGGATCTGTCTGTTGAAGTCTAGTACCAACCCCGCTTCACACATAAAGTCCAGTCCAAGTAAGCACATCTCTTTCACTTCGGCCACCCAAAAGGGTTGGCAGGCAGAGTAGACCCCCACCTGGATCTGCGCTTCACACCTCCCCAACATGAGAGCCCTTTCCCCCGTGACTGTTATGAGGGGAACATCGGTAGCTTGAGTTGGGGTCCCCGGCGGCAGAAGTTCGGGGTGGAGGAGACTTGCATTTGAGCCTGTGTCAATAAGGGCGTGTACCAACTGACCATTAATTACTGCCGGTACTCTGCAGCAGCCATCACTAAACGGGTTGGGGGTGCAAAGGGCATGGTTAACAGGAAGATGGGGCATGTCTGTCGCAGACTGAGTGCCACAGTCTCTGGGAAGTGGAATATGGCTCGGCTCGCTCCCCTCTAAGCCGAGCCCTGAGCGTTTCCCGGTCCCGGTGCATTCAAGGCTGAATCAGGGACTGTACAAGACCACTGTGTGTGACCTCTCTGGTTGCACCTCCAACAGAGCCTATTATCTTGATCTCCTGGTGACATTGGCGGGCGGTCTGAGGCCCTGGCAGGGGGAATAGATCTCGGGGTTTGGGTGGGCCGGGGCTGGGGGTAATTCAAAACCTTACTAGGGGGCTGTTCGAAACCTTCTATGAGGATCTCTTCCACCGCCAAAGCTTTCTCCAATGCTTCCTCCAGGGTCTGCGGGTCCGCAAGTCGGACTTGTTGACGTAAGGGAGGGGGTAGGAGGCCACGAATGAATGCTTCTTTGGTTAGCACCAAGCGTGTTGTATCCTCAAAATCAGGAAATCCTCTTTGAGCGAGGTAACGTAGCTCCGCCGCAAACACTCCCAACTTTTCCCCAGGTGCCCGCACACGCTCGTTGAACCTCTGCCGTATAACAACGGCGGGTGTAGTATTCCCGAAGCGTCTCTCTAAGGCCCTGGATATAGCTTGTGGATTCTCCAAGTCAGCGGCAGTTACATCCAGCAGCACTTTCCTAGCCTCGCCTTGCAATGCTGAGACCAGTTGGACCGCTCTCTCTGCAGGGGCCCAGCCATTGGCTGTTGCCAGAAGATCAAACTGGGCCCAGTACGTTTCCCAGGATGTGAGCCCATCGTAGTGCCCAACTTGCAAGCGGCCAACCCTGGGGGCTGGGGTAGGCTGCTGTGTGTTAGTCAACGCTGTAGTGAATGCAGCAGTCAGAGCAGGTACCAGGTCAGCTAACTGGTTAGCAGCAGCAGGTGAACTAACTGGGGCTGTAGTAATATAGCTGCGCTGGTCACGACCCCCCATAGAGTAACCAACTGCACCGGCGCTCTCATCTGTATGGCGTGTTGGTCTTGCATGTGGCACATTAACATTAACTCTAGCATCCTTAACTATGACAGTACTGCCGCTTGTATTGTCGGTGTTCACATTTGCAGTATTTTTGTCAGCCAGGTTAGCCTTCACATTGTCCCCCAAATCATAAGGTTCAGTCACATAACGTTGTGTTTCTTCCCCCATCATAGCCACAAACTTGCCCCTGGAGTTATTCAGGAAATTGCCAAAAGCATGCTCCATTGCAATGGCCATTCTTTGCATAAAACCATCCTCTATTTTAGCTGTAATGTCCTTCTCTAACTCTGCAATAGAGCCTGGTTGGCCATCCATTTTACCTTTGAGATCAGCCAGGGTTGTGACATCATCGCCGTTCGCGTTGTCTGTGGGAGGTCCATGTGCTGTAGTGTTTACATTCTTTACATTCCTTGCTCCCGGTCTGGAGCGTGCATCTACAGGCAGAGCAATGCTGAATGGACTATTTTCCATGTCGCTGGGGGGGGCCATAAGCAACGTAGCAGGTGAGTGAGTCTTACTTCGTACAACCTGACCCTCGTCGGTGTGTTTCCTCACCGGCGTTTCTGGTGGAGTGTTCAGAGAGTAAAAGTCACTTTTTTTTATCCGTTCGTCCATCTCGTTCCCTCGGTGGTTGTTAGCGAGCGTAGGTAGCTGTATTCCGGGGAATGGAGGCCTGGCAAACCCACGTTCAGACACCAATGTAGCGTTTGCGGTCCCTCACAGCTAACTCACTAACTTAAATAAAAGGAGGAAACATGGATTGACGTTTTAACCGGAGCACCGGGTTTTATTGCCCTTTCAATACAGGCTAAAACTGGGTTGGGAGGGTGCCGTAAAACAACAAAGAGGCTGCTCTGTCTGTCTAGCTTGAGTCTCTCCACACACTGTGCCACCATAGTGTCTCTGCCACTTCCTCGTTCCTCTTCGCGGGCTTCTCTCTTTACCCACCCCCTTTGATCATGTGTTAACCCCTTCTCAGCCTGACCTAAACTGCATACCTGAACTAGGCACCTCCTCCCCCCATCAAAACCCCCCCCTCCCACAAGTCTCTGTCATTATTCCAGCAGGGTCGCTACAGTATTGTGACTTTATATATTATCAGATACTTGCAGTGTCATTATATTATCACCACTTTACCCAAATCCAGCTCAAGTGGAGTTAGGAGTTTTGTCCAAACACAAATCCAGCGCAAGTGGAGTTAGGAGGTTTTGTCCATCATTGATAAGAACAGCTGGCAATGGATCTCAAAGCTCACAACACATCACAACGCATTGTGAGCTTGGAGATCAGCTATTTATGGTGAGCGCCATCCTCATATACTAAGTAGGCCTATAGATCAAGCTGAATTCTGTACTTAAACAACTTTTATTTTAACATGCATTGTAAACAACCATGGATCTAACTGTTACCACTGTTGTTCTTCTACAGTTGAGTGCAACAAACAATTCTGCCTCAATACTCAATCATGTATTTAACAAAAGCAATCATGGCACACCAACAATAATTAAATGGCATATAAATACAAAATACATTCATGAAAAATAGAATCTGTAGCCTATCAAATCTGTAGCCTACTGCACTAACAATAACCACAGTTGAATTTCCATATCATATACCTATCAACATTTTATTATCACACTGCTGTGTGTTGCGTGTGTGTGGTGGATGTTTCTTAGTGCTTTAGATTGTCATAAAAGCTGTGAAAGTCTTTTGGCATGATCTCCTTGAGCTCTTGGAGATGTTTGAAACAAACTCCTGCACACACTCATTCTCTGTCCATTAACATTTAAAAAGAAAACACGAGCAGATGACCTTTGTGAAGACACCCTTCTCCTCTTTACTGGGGTGACATCTATCAAACCTTGCACATACATTCTCTTCTCTTCGCAGTTTATGTTCTCCCAAAAGCATTGAAAAATCTTCTCCCTGTCTGCCTCATACAGAGCAGAGCTTCTCTGAGAGCCTGAGAGGAGGGGGGAGTTGTTTGTTTTTGACGGACAGTTTGAGGGTCCAATGGAGTTTTCGTCCGAGGCGCTTTTTAATACTTTTCATATGTTATTATTAAAAAAAAAATTACACAGATGTAGAGTGGGTTCAATAGCGTTGATTTATGAAGAAAAAAAAAGCTGGTCCCGGCTGGACACCGACGATATATTAAATACAGATTCTCAAAACTGAATTACAGTACAATACTACTAAAGTAAATGTAAGTACATTACTGTCCACCACTGGGAGGAATATAATAATTGTTTGCAGGTTAGATGGTGTGTGTGTGTGTGTGTGTGTGTGTGTGTGTGACAGTTGGAAAGGCGTTGCTTGAAGGAATGAGGATAAGGCATGTCAGTGGAGTAAAGGCAACTGTCAGACATTTGTGTGCGTTTTGAATACAGGACTTTTACTTGAGTATTTTAATAGAGTATTTCGACATTGCGGTATTGACAATTTTACTTGAGTAAAAAAATACTTGCGTGCGTGTCTCCGGTAGTATCTTGACTTGACTGGGAGAATAATGCAGCACAAACAAGGTGCAGTGGTTTTGGTAACTGGCTGCAGGTGACAGTGATGTGTAGCTACTAGCGCGTGCTTGCGTGCGTGCATGCATGTGTGTGTGTGTGTGTGTGGCGGAAGGCAGGAGGGCGTTGTGTGCTTTAGTACCCTATATGATGACTGAACCCGTGGTAACTGACCCGACACTGGCAACACATTAACCCAGGAGTGTGCACACATGCACGCACGGTCACACTCACGTGTGAAACACTCACAATCCACATGCATACCAGTGATGAAATGTGTTCAACACATTTGTGCTGTCCTTTGTGCAAGGGAGAAAGGACAGCACTGTATAATAGCCAAAACAATATTTAATAACTAACTATACACCAAAGGCTTATCCACTTAAACCTTCTAGTCTAGACTTAGTAAACTGGATCTCAGTTGGCTCTGTACTTGTACTGCTTTTTTCTGTCTACACACAATCTCTTGTTTGTTTACACACACCATCTTTTCTATTAATATGTTGGATTCCTGTGGATTGACATTGGCTCTGTACTTGGTCTGCTCTTTTCCTCCCTCTACACCGGACCTCTTTGCCCAAAAATAGTGGTTAAAGTAAAAGAAAAAAGTTCCAATCAGACAAAGATTTGGCGGCCCCCCTTGTAGGAATCTGAGGACCCCCTGTTGAAGACCTGTGCTCTACTGTATATTAATGTATCCATTTGTAACCATTTGTAACCATTTGGTACACTCTTAGAGTGCTTCCTGGGCACTTGACAGTGCAGATCTCAGACCCAAAACGGTTAAAACAACGGAGGTGCGCCGTCTCCACTTAGCCGAATTGAGCCGACTTAGTGCAATTCGAGGTATGACAAGACCGGACTGGACCGGAATGAAAATTGATAGACCAAAGTGCTCAAGGGCACAGCGGCAGCAGTCGCTGAGCGAGGCCGGGGGCTCTTATTTAACCCCCCATCCGACCCAGACATTACTCAACGCAACCTTGAGATTAAAACGTGCGTTGTCGTTAAGGTGACGCTCTGACCTTGAGGGCACGATGGCTGAATTATGACTTTCATATGTGGGAGGAAGACAACAGTGGTGGATTGAGTACTCAGACTTTTTACTTAAGTAAAATATAAGCAATACCACAATATAAAAAGTAACAAGCAAAATACCTGTATTCAAAGTTTTAATTGAGTAAAAGTGCAAAAGTATTGGCGTCAAAACGTACTGTACCAAAGTAAAAGTACTCAGTCATGTTCTAAAATAGCCGATCTACAAGCTCACAAATAGCCGAAGTGGTTAATGTATGCTTTGTAATAATAATCTGCAAGTAACTAAAGCTGTCACATAATTGTGGTGGAGTAAAAAGTACAGTAGTAGAGTAGAAGTAATAAAGTACAAAAAAAATAACAATACTTACTCAAGTAAAGTACATCAACATTGTACTTAAGTACAGTACTTGAGTAAATGTACTTAGTTACTTTCACCACTGGAAGATGAGGGTAGAGGAGTGAAAGGGCGGATATTGAGTTACAGATTTGAACTCCCCTCGTGGCCTGCGTGGGTTCATTTTCCACCTCCAAATTACCTCGTCTCGGTCTCGCCGCGCAGTAACTGTAAATCAGAACATGAGAAGAAATGATTTGGCCATTTTCAAAGGGCACTGAAGCCATGTGCGCATGCTGCTCGTTGGCGCACACGCGCGCTTGTGTGTGTGTGTGTGTGTGCATGCGTGTGTGTGTGTGTGTGTGCGTGCGTGTGCGTGTGTGTGTGTGTGTGTGTGTGTGTGTGTGTGTGTGTGTGTGTGTGTGTGTGTGTGTGTGTGTGTGTGTGTGTGTGTGTGTTTGTTTACTTGTATTACTACACTTGTGATGGCCAAATGTCCCCACAAGTATTTTGAGGAGTACACATTGTGAGGACCATTTTCCTGGTGCTCACAAGAGAAATGGTTGTTTTATGGTAAAAAACTAAAAACATATATAGGCTAATAATAATAATTGGGGGGTTATAGGCTTACAATTAGGAAAAGATTCGGGTTAGGATTTAGGTCGTTTACACGTTAGGTTTAGGTGTTCAGCTGAGAGTTACATTTGTACAGTACAGTATAGAGTTATATTCATTCATACATAGTTTAGAGTTATATTTGTACATCTACAGTTTAGAGTTATATTTGTACATCTACTGTTTAGAGTTAGACTACTGTATATGCAAAGTTATTATTCAAAGGCTAAAATGTAATTTAGATAGCATTTTATGTAGACAGATGCTAGGTCATTGTTGACCTGGCATCCTATAGTGTGTATTGTTTCAATGTACAGATAATTTTTTGGATATTCTACTGTTAGACTACTGTTAGTGGTTCTTAGTTTACTTATGATCCTAGATTACTATTTTATGCATTTGTGTTGTCCTTGCTTACTGTAAATCGCTCTGGATTAAGTTCGACTGCTAAATGCCTAAATTGTAAATTGTTGAGCTGATAATTTTTTCCCGCTTCGCTTCTCAGTCAGGCCGTCTCCAGAACTCTCCCCGTTTCCTAAGGTCACCTGTTACGTAGGCACGTCATTGCTGATTGGATAGTGCTCAACGAATCACAGTAAGAAAGGAAGTGTCTCAAATTTTACATTGGAAGGCTCTGATCCGCCCTGCCCAGCGCCCACAGACCATTACGTTGCGAGCTTGTAGATAGATGTAAATAGCTTCGGCTATTTTCAAATATCCGAAGTGTAAAAAAGGGTTAAAGTGGTTACACTGATTTTTATGCTGTTATTGCTATATTAACTAATTTAGCTGGGGACCCCCTGGAACCCCCTCAAGCACCCCTGGTGGTCTCTGCACCCCACTTTGATAACCACTGAGCTATGATTTCAAACGTCTTGAGTAACGAGCAAGGCAATTAGCGTAACAGAGGAGACTTAATTGTGATTTTGTCTGACTGTCTTTCAGGCAACTTGACAGCATGTTCACGGCACCTGAGATATCAGCCTTTTCTTTTCTTTTTTTCCTTCTTTTACATTTTTGACAGTGAAACTAATTTGTCTGACTGAAGCATGTACTCTCCCACCAGGCTCTCCTCCGCACTAGCCTATCATCAACCCAATTTTTGTAATGTGATTATTCTTGTTAGTTTACGCGCAAGACACTGGATATGCTCCATGGTTCCTCGTATTAGGTCGGTGAATAGAAATCAATTGGATGTGCAATCGAGTGAACTTTGTTTCAACTCTGTATTTCTTTTCATCTCTGCCAGGCCGGAACGGCCAGGGGCAGGGATTATGTTTTTGTCACTGTCCGCGTGTGTGTGTGTGTGTGTGTGTGTGTGTGTGTGTGTGTGTGTGTGTGTGTGTGTGTGTGTGTGTGTGTGTGTGTGTGTGTGTGTGTGTGTGTGTGTGTGTGTGTGTGTGTGTGTGTGTGTGTGTGTGTGTCCCCGCGTGTGTGTGTCCGTGTCCGATTACCAATTACAGTCTCCCATATTTGAATACTGGGCCCTGGTTGGTCATCCCAGACTTCGGGAGCAGGAAATGGATTCACAACGGAGCGGTGACCAGACCCGAATCGCAGAGGGCAATTTTTTTTTGCACTGGCACATTTGTCTGGTCCCAGGCTAACTCTAGTAGGCCAAGGAAAAACCTCCACCCCAAATGTTTCAAAACATCACGTTTTGGCCAATATCTCTTGAACTGTAGGCCGTACAAAATGTGAAGAGCAGCACAAGCTGTAGTACAAACTCTATTCCCCCAGCAGCTTCCTTGTGTCCTGACAGCTACACCCCACGACTGACAAAGCCCTGGGTAAGCAAGCAGGCCTGGCAGAGATCTGCGCTCAGAGGAGCACATTTTGTGCTCTATTTTGACATTTCCAACATTGCTATTTCTTTGCATTTTTGAGTGGTGCTAGCCACTCCAAGGAGTGACTTTGTCCGTGTGTCCGTCCGTATGTTTGAGCACAGCCTCAACAGCTGCGGCTGATTGCAACACAAAGATGCAACCAGTTACACTAATTATACACACACACACACACACACACACACACACACACACACACACACACACACACACACACACACACACACTTTTGAGTAAAAATACTTAAAATGAGTAAAAATACTTAAAATGAGTAAAAATACTTAAAATGAGTAAAAATACTTAAAAGATGTTAAAATGAGTAAAAACACGTAAAAATGAGTAATAACATTTTAAAGTACTTAAAAAGAGTAAAAATACTTTGAAGTCATCAAAGTCTGTAAAAAGTAACTAATGAAATGAACTCATGAAAGGCACCACTCTCTTCACACTGGGTGTGATTTTTTTATAAAAACTCTCCGTATACAGTGTGTGGGTTTCCGACCCAAATCAACATATAAGTTAATTCCATTGCACGTGTAGATGATGCAGATGGTGATAGAGTACCGAAGTCCTGACGTCACTCCTGCTACGCACACAGAAGTGTTTTTTCTATTGAAAATCTCATAGGGAAAATCTTAGATTGCATCATATAAGAACTGTGTTCCTAAAATAAACAAATCAGCGATTCTGTCAGGTATGTGACTCTGTGTCGTTTATGAATGATATTGAGTTACATTTGACAACATGTGTCTGGAGATTATTTTCTTGTTGATAAATTTGTACTTTTCCACCATCAGTGGATGCTTCACATCCATGTAAAATCACGGCCTGATTTGTTTATTTTTGGAACACAGTTCTATAGGAATTTTTAATAGAAAGGAAAATAACTCTGTGACCCAGGGGGATATATATATATATGTATATATATATGTATATATATATATATATACCGTAAATTTCGGACTATAAGCCGCGACTTTTTCCCCATTTTTCGACCCTGCGGCTTATATAACGGTGCGGCTTATCTATGGATTTTTACAGCTAACGGCCACTAGGGGACCTCCTAAATCTATGGATTTTACACCCGCGGCTTATAGTCCAGTGCGGCTTATATATGTACAAATCATTCAATTTAGCTGCTGCGGCTTATATTCAGGTGCGGCTTATAGTGCGAAAATTACGGTATATATATATATATAAATATATATATGTGTATATATATGTATATATGTATATATAGATATATAGATATAGAGATAGAGATATATATAGAGATATATATATAGAGAGATATATAGATATAGATATAGAGAGATATATATAGAGAGAGATATATATATATATATATATATATATATATATATATATATATATATACTGTATATAAACTGTACAGTATGTATAAGCTCATGGCATTTGTGCTTCATAGTGATAAGACAGTGATAAGTGACAGGAGAGACAAGAAAGAGATGTGACAACACAGGTCCTGAGGCAGAAATCAAACCCAGGGTGTTGGAGTTAGGTGGTCCGTGGATTAACTGGTTGTGCCACAGGGGTGCCCTGAGCAAGTCAGATATTTAATTTCTTTCCCAGCTACAAAATAGAATTCCCTGCATCTAAGGCTACGGCAGTATATGTCAGCAGCAATTCATGCTTGTTCCTCGGGCAAGGTTTTTGTCATCGGAGTCATTCCTTACTACTATACTACGGTAATAGGCTTTCCTTACTTGCGGCTTCTCTGCAGTGCAACATCCTGAATCTAAATGTAACTCTTACAGTGCAAATATTGACCCATAAGGGCCCATTTCCCCGAGATTTTCAGCGTGATTTCACAATATTGACAAGTAACCTAGTCACTTAAATTGCTAAGCTCAGCCGAGTTCAGAATGTTTCCTGAAGCATCTTGGTCTGCAGTTTGTCCAGTTCCATTGGGATTGCAGTTGCCTGGATCAGTTTTGAATTGTCGCCATCTGATTGTTGTTGAGTTTTTATGCATATTTATCATCCTGTATATTATTTAGCTGGCCCGCAACAGTGGGGCCAGACCCAGAAACACAAATGTACACCACTGGTCGGCAAGTTGGCATAACAAACTAGCCAAGTCCTTCCGGTCTATGGGGTGTGTTTTCTATCCTAATAACCAACCTTTTCAAATATTTTGCCGCTAGAGCTATTTGTGCGGCCATGGCTGAGTAGGCCTACCTATCTCTGGCCCTTGGTTCCAGTCAGCCTGGAGTATCTATGAAATTGGTCCTGTCAAATCTATACACGGAACCCTGGAGATCACTGAGTGACGAGGTTACGCCACTGTTTCTGACGTTTCAAATGAAAAGCCCTCCAGCATTTTACATACAGTCTGGCCATATACAGTACAAGCCTTTGACCAGGGGTGTAGCAGCCTAGTGGGGACATTTTCATACGGGAAACGCTAGTGCAATGATGTTACACGCAAGTACATTTGCCAAGAATTTTAGAGTGTGTCTCTTAGTCTTACCTGTAATTTGTAACATTTGTTTTAAACTTATTATCTTTTTAACTTTTTTTTCTCTTTGCAATGCAGCCCTGTAACTGTAATTAGAATAACATGGTTGCACTACAATTGGTGATTGGAGTCCACTCAAAAATAGGTAGCTACAAATTGAGGGAGATGGCATATAATGGACGAACTGCACTCAAAACTCATGTTGTGCTCTTCCCTGCTGATGTGCCACTGAAAATGTAAGGATTTAGCTTTCATTCTGAAAGTAGTGAATCTAGTTACAAGCTACTTGGCTAAGCTAGACACACTGATGTGAAATCATTCACATGAAAGAATGGTACTGGGACAAATTATCCAGTCTCTTTATTGCTTTAACATAAAAGTTAAAATCGGTTAATTTTAAAGCGAGGAGAGAAACAAAAAACAAATTTCTGGCTGTTTTGTTTCTTTGTACTATGAAAAACCTGATATTTGTACTTGATACTTTTCTTAAAGGTATAGTTCACCCAAGAAATTACTTATCTTCTATCAATTACACACTCCGCCGTTCATCAAATTATTGGCTTAGGAATGCGACAAAAACAAAAAAAATCTCCATGAATTCAATGCTTCATGAAGTGTGTAATTGATAGAATATAAGTAATTTTTGGGGTGAACTATCCCTTTAAGTACATTTAGTTTGAGCAAATTTAACACTTTGACCCAAGTGATTTTCTTATGGGTGAATTTAACTTTTACTTAAGTAAAAGTATATTTAAAGTACGATATCTGTTCTCTTACTCAAGCGTGGCTTTCAAGTACTTTATAAACCACAGTTTATTTATCAATGTATAACTTGCAAGGCAGCAGTCAGCAGTTGCAGCTTTGTTACATGGCGGCTGGACGGCTACCTCCAGGCCTCACTTTAGGAGGGAAATACCTTAGCACCACAAAATAAATAAAATAATGAATTAAACGTTACAAACCAGTTACAAATTTCTTAACGGTTTCAGGTTAAACCATGAACTTTTGTTCACAAGACGTTTGTCTTGTGGCCCCCGACTTCAAGTAATTTTACGATTGTGGCCCCCTGCCTAATCTAGTTGAATACCCCTGGTTTAATCTATCTACTAATCTGATCTACAAGCTCACAAGCTTGAACCTGTAGATGTGCTATTTTTGAATGTCTGTTGGTTTTATCAAATATTCAACCAATGAAGTATTAACTAATTGATTTGATCTTCTCGAACATTACGTTCCCTCCCGTTCCTTCAGGTCCAGAGAAGCCAACCTCCTGGAGGTCCCCTGCAGGCCAAGTACCCTTCCTGGGGGGGGACAGGGCTTTCTCTGTTGCTGCCCACTGCCCACTCCCTCTGGAATGCACTCCCCAACCATATTAACCCATTGAAACCGGGAACGCTTGTGTGTAACCACTTAAACCATTACTTTATACTTTGGCTATTCAAAAATAGCAGATCTACAAGCTCATAGCGTGGCACCGAGTGCCGCGCTACGAGCTTGTAGATCTGCTATTTTTGGAAAAATCGTGACAATGTGTGCAAATCTTTGAATATATATATTTTTAAAGCAAACATTTGTAACTCAAATCTCTGCTTCTTGGGGTCCCTGGTACAAAATATTTTGATATGGGGGTCCGGCGGTCCGCGGCCAAATACATATCATTTTGGGGGTCCTTGACATGAAAAGGTTTGAGAACCACTGATTATAGCAATATACGTTTTTTCAAAAAAAAAACTGTTAGGATTTAGAAGACATGTAGAATCCCCAGAAGCAAAGATTTGAGTTACAAATGTTGGCTTTAAGAGAATATTCAAAGATTTGCACACATTTTCACGATTACTATTTTTTTGTTGCAGATCTACAAGCTCATGGCGCGGCACACTATGAGCTTGTATATCTGCTATTTTTGAATAGCCAAAGAAATCTAAAAATGACACAGATGCGTTCCTGGTCTTAATGGGTTAAAGACGCCCCGCCCCCTCCCTCCCTTCCTTCAAAACCACACTCAAAACCCACCTCTTCAGGACAGCCTTTTCCCAGCTCAGGCCGAGTTAAGATGTCCCCCCAACCCTTAGCCTTTCATCGTTTTTTTAATAGCACTTGTTAGCACTAGTTTTTTCTTAATAAAGTTGGTTCCTTCTCTTTTTTCTTTTTGGGTAGGCCTACACTTAAAAAAGTGCTATATAAATCTGAGCTATTATTATTATTATTATTATTATTATTAATATATTGGAGCCTTTGGAATACAGGTTCTTTTTTTTCCTTTTCCCGAATAGTAAAGGTTTTGGACATATGAGGTTTAAGTGCGTCCGCTTGCGTGATTGCAGGGAATGAGACCACGCGTCTAAATGTGCGCTGGCGTGAACGCTGTTAAGTGTGTGCACTGAATTAAATGAGGTCAGCCGGTGCAGAGCCGACTGCTCCAGGCCGCCCGCGCAATCACTCCCACTGCCAAAGGAGTATATATCCCCATGCACAGAGATGTCACGGTGACTTCTTTTCTAATCGCCGCTTTTGAATAATGTTGATTATTCATATCGCTTTGCATTAGAACACGTGTAAATTCAGCTCTCTAGGTAGCTGCACTGATGGGAAAAGTCCAATTGAGCAGGAAAGTCCTTTGTGAAGGTGGCAGGAGAAGCAGTCAAACCATAGAGATTTTTTGCAAGAATGACTCAACTTCCACTTTATCAGTCCAGCCACCCGAACAGAATATAACTTCTGTTCCTGACAGACTGTTCCCAGCCCTTTTTTTTGTGCCAAATATTTTATCCCCTTAAAGGAGAGATCCGGACATTTTAAGTGTTATCTTTGATGTGTCGCTAATCACTCACCATCATTGAAATGGACGTTGAGTTATTCCAGAGAGTCCCCTGTCGTGCAGTCTCGCGACCCCCTCCGTGGCATAATGGGAGCCCGTGTAAGAGTGAAAATCGTCTATTATAACCGATGCAAAGTTAGTTTTTTCTCTACTACTGCTCATTGTGGAGTCTCATGATACTCAAACATGCACTGAAAGTCGCGCACGAGCTATCGTTCGTGCAGAACTAGACGACGCTGGTTGCTTGTTTCTTCCACAGACGCCAGAGAAACAAGCAACCAGCGTCATCTCGTAAGAATCTCTTTTACCCTTTGCAGGAGTGCATTGAAATACCCTATAGATTCTTCTATTTTTCCCCCTTTATTTACGCCCTGCCTCACATTCACACAGACACACACAACCTGGGAACTGTCCAGTACAACCACAGTCTTACTGTTGACCACTGACTGATCAGATCCACTAGACCAGTTTGGAGGTGCAGTGCCTTGCTTTTTTTTGATTGATTGATTGAAATTTTTATTAGGCAAAAGAATGTAAAACAACACAGTTACATTTATGATGCTTTTGTCTAAAAGGTCCGGCCAAAAAAGTCCTTGCGGACTTGTTTCCGTTGGGGTCCTTGAGTTAATTTCATAGACTTATATAGTAGCAACCAAACAGTTCAAAAATCAACATGAAAATACAGATAATACATAAAAAATGTACAAAAAAAGCATTTAAAAAAAATATGTACAAAAAAGGGGGGGGGGGAGCATGGAAAAATAAAAATTATATACAAAAAAAAGCATGAGGAAATACAAAATATGTATGTAACTGGTACTAGCTCCTCTTTCGGCCTCCAGAAAGATGGGTTTTTAGGGCTGTTTTGAATGAGCCCAGCGAACTGCATTTTTTGAGGGATGGGGTTAGACTATTCCATTCCTTAGTGGCTGTGCTATAGAAGGAGAATTTGCCCATGTTTGTTTTATGGGTGGGTGGTACCAGATTGTTGTTTACGCTCCCTCTAGTTTCGTGGCTGTGGGTGTCACTAACTTTTTTGAGGTATTTATACAGATATGCGGGTATAGGGGGCATATCGGGCAAATCTGCATTTACAATTTTGAAGACCAGACCCATGCTCAGGGGCACTTCAGCAGTGTTGGGGGAGGGGTAAGTGGTGGCCATTCACTTCCCCACCCTGATTTTTCCTACCAGTCCGGGGGATCAAACCGGGTAAGACACAAACGCACTCCTCTAGCCTTTAGGCCTCCGCTGCCCCCAAAGACATACATTTAATTACTTGTATAGCAGTGGTGGAAAAAGTACTCACATTTTGCACTTTTGTACTACTAAGTAAAAGTATCAATACTGCAATGTAGAAATACTCTGTTGGTCCAGAATTCAAAATGTACTTGGGTAAAAGTATAAAAGTATTGGCATCAAAATGTACTTAAAGTACCAAAAGTAAAAGTGCTGTACTCATTAAGCAAAATGTCCCATTTCAAGTTAGAAAATAGCAGATCTACAAGCTCACAATGCGTCGCATCGCGACACATTGTGAGCTTGTAGATGGGCTATTAGATTTTCGTGTGTAAGATCGGCTATTAGATTTTCAAATGGCCGAAATGTATAGGGTTGAAGTGGTCAATGTATGTTTCGAAATAATCTAAATCTACACAGTAACTAGTAACTAAAGTTTTCAAATAATTGTAGTGGAGTAAAAGTAACATTGTTGCCTCTGAGATGTAGTGGAGTAGAAGTAAAAGTATTGGAAATGGGATATACTCAAGTAAAGTACAGACACCTCAAAATTGTACTTAAGTACAGTACTTGAGTACATGTACTTAGTTACTTTCCACCACTGCTGTATAGTAGTGTAGTGTGTTTTGCGTTTCTTTTTCGATCCCTCGCTCCTCCTGGTTGTGTGTTGAAATGTCCTTGAGCATTTCCCCGATGAGCGTGTTGGTACCTAGCATGGTTTCCTCCTCTAACACCCGCCGGTGTGTGAATGGGTGAATGTAATGCACATTGCAAAGTGTTTTGGAGAAAGATGCTATATATTGCTTGGGCCTAAAAGTCCTAAACCTTCCCATCTATCTCCCTCTCGGCATTCATACTCAATTGAAAAACCAATAAAGTGGAGCGTGAGGACACAGACACACACACACACACACACACACACACACACACACACACACACACACACACACACACACACACACACACACACACACACACACACACACACACACACACACATACTCTGATACAAACCAAACCTGTTCTAGAAAGGGAAGATTATCTATCTGTAATTTTGGTAAAGCCTCACTGTCGGCGATGTATAAATTAAGCTTAACGTTAGCTTGTTTTTGTGTGTGTGTGTGTGTGTGTGTGTGTAAGACAGTGTGTAGTGTAGTCCCCTACGTAGAATTTTATGAAAATGTATCAGATAATCTGTTTTTCCTTGATAAAGGGATTGGGGACAATGGGGTACGAGACACCACATATATTTCAAGGAATCTAAAATATGAATAAAAAATGCAGTAAGTGGTACCAATTATAGATTGATCTTAACATTACAGCAGCCTGATGGTTTGGATCTTATAGTGTACATGATGAGAACGTGTAAGGTGGTGTCACACATCAGGTGGTATATTCACGCTCGTCTGTCATGCTGTTTACATTACTATCTATTACGAGCTTGTAGATTTGGCTATTTTGGCTATAATAAAATAGAGCTTAAAGGAGGAGTTCACCCAAAAAATTACTTATTTTCTATCAATTACACACCCCATGAAGCATTGATTTCATGGATTTATTTTTGTTTTTGTGGCATTCCTAAGACAATAATTTGATGACCGTGTGTATTTCCGGTAGGAGACACAAATAATCTACTTTGTGTCTCCTACCGGATACATTAGCCGGTAGGAGACGGGAATCAAATTATTAGCTTAGGAATGCGACAAAAACAAAAAAGAATCCATGGATTCAAGGCTTCATAGGGTGTGCAATTGATAGAGAATAAGTAATTTTTTGGGTGAACTCCTCCTTTAAGTGGTAAATCTTTCTTCTCTCTTCACCTTACCTTGCCTCATACTGTAATGTAGTCGTTTTCAAACGTTTACATGTCAAGGACCCCCAAATGCACTTGACTGCAGACCCCAATCTGAAAAATGTTGGACCCCCACACAAGATTTTTGTTGTTAAAATGTTTCAGAAATGGCCCAGACGGCTGGAGTAGCCGTCCGGGCACCTATAGGCTGCTAATCCGAGTCCCAATCTCGACGACCTTTGCTGCGTGTCAACCCCCCCATCTCTCTCCCCATTTAGTCTACTGTATATCTATCAATAAAGGCATAAAAGGCCCCAAAAATATCTTTAAAAAAAATAAAATACTGTTTCAGAAATATTTTGAGCTCGTAGATCTACTTTAAAATCGCTGATATAGGGTTAAAGTGGTTAAAGTGATTGTGTTGCTATACAAGCACATTTTGCCGGAGACCCCCTGTGACCCTCTCAAACGCCCGCGGGGGTCCCCGGACACCACTCTGAGAAGCACTGATGTGAGGAGGACTGCGGAAGCAACGAAAGACAAACCACGGAATGCAGGAGTGTGAAAGCGGAGATAATTAGAGTGAATGAGCTGTATGCTGTGTTAATGAGACTAATGAGTGATCTGACAGCCTGTGCAGGGGGAGACGGTAGAACGCCGCTTCACAAGCTTCCCTTTGCCGAGCCGGCCAATACTGTGCGAGGGATTCTCCGGTGATGAGGCCGAGGCAGCCAATCGTCTTTCTCCTCCTGAGCCATGGCAACAGCCACCTCGGCAAAGGGAAAGAGTGTGTGTGTGTGTGTGTGTGTGTGTGTGTGTGTGTGTGTGTGTGTGTGTGTGTGTGTGTGTGTGTGTGTGTGTGTGTGTGTGTGTGTGTGTGTGTGTGTGTGTGGTTGTATGGTTAAAAGATTTTTAAACCATACTATTCGGAAATAGCCAATCTACAAGCTCACACGAGTCGCGGCGTGGCGCGTTGTGAGCTTGCAGATCGGCTTTAGAGTTACGGTTAAAAATGTGAAAGTATTGTAATGGCATTCATAAAATTCTAAAATATTGGTGTCCTCACAAGTATTGTGTGTATCATTGCAATATGTATGTATGTACATGTTTGTGTTTGTTTGTGCGTGTGTGTGTGTGTGTGTGTGTGTGTGTGTGTGTGTGCGTGCGCGCATGCCTGCACCACCTGCTTGCGTCAGAAGTGATCCACAGTGAGTTCTGACTGAGGACGCGGGGCTCGACCACTTTCATCCCGTGAGGTGATGGCTGACAGACCAATGGATGACCTCATGAATTCATTATTACCGACCGTCGTGTACATACACACACCAGATACCATAGCCGGACTGACTCACACACAGGTGTGGGCTCGCATAATAGGGTTGAGTGGGAAATGCATCTGAGTCAGATTTCTGGGAGAGATGTATTCAAGCTGTGATGTCTGTAGATGTCTATCTTACAGGACATATAAAGTTGTTACAAATAGAATGAGCCGACTGTGTGAGTTATCTTTGTTGTGTATCAGACAGTAGTATTTATTAACGTATTTATTAACGTTCCCTCCAACACCGGTATCCACATAACATCTGACGTGCTTCCGCATACGTCACCCAAGACACCCAGACTCTGTCTAAACACTTAAAGTGACCCCCTGTCTTAGTAACTTCATTCATTACATCTTCCCCTCAAAGATGATGAACTCCCAAATATATTCAGAACTCTTCTTTAAACACAATATTCTGTAAATATCTCTTGCTGTAAACGATATCGACTTCACAACTTATTATTCAATACTTTACATTCAGTAGCGCAGAATGAAAATAAGCATTTGTTTTTCTTCTTTTGACCCAAAATATCAAAGACAACAAATGTATTCTGTATCAGTGTTCACTGATTCATATCGGCAAGTGTATAGCAAGGAGATTCAAATGTCAGATCAACAACTCAATATTTCACATATCACCCCTCCGTTTTTTTTTCTTCTTTTATTCTCCCACAGTCCTCAACATCCCAAAGTCACTTGGTCTTTTTTTTTTTTTTTTTTTACACATCCACAGTCCAGCCTGTATACTGGTTTGCTCACTCTGCCAGAGTGAATATCAGTCTCAGCCCCCTGTGTAGGAACGGCAGGTGTGTCTGTAGCGTGGGGCAGTTCAGTGTACATGACCTCCTCAGGAGTGACATGGTCGTGGCCCTCACTAACAGGTGTGTGTGTTGGGTGTGGCCATCAGGTGACACCTGTTCCTTCTGTAGCGATCACCTTGGCCTGTCTCCACTATATAGGACCATGGAGCGGAGCAAGTGCTGTAAACAACAGCTGGCATTGTCCATCGCTTTTGTCCATCCAATTTTGTGAGCACAGTGTCAGTGGGGGTAGGATCCTCACTCTGTTCCTGCGGTTGTAGTAGTAATAGGCCTGCTTTTGCTAGGCTGCAGCATCGGCCTGTTTGATGACATCCTTGTTGGTGCCAGTTCGGTTTCAGGTTGTCCTGCGGTGTGGGCAAGGTGGTCCTGAGCTTCTGGCCCATCAGGAGTTCAGCTGGACTGGCTCCGGTGGAAGAGCATGGTGTGGCCTTGCGTGTCATCAGAGCTAGGAGGGGGGTCCTCCTGCTTCAGTATCCCTTCAGCTATCTGGATTGCCCTCTCTCCATGACCATTACTCTGGGGAAAGTGTGGGCTTCGTGTCACATGGACAAAATCATAATCCTCACTAAACTTCTTCTTCTCTGCTGAGACTAGGTTGGCCGCGTTATCAGAAAAAAAGAATTTCTGGGACCCTGTGACGACGTGCAAATGTAGCTTTCAGCTAACCTGACTGCTAGTAGTATTTGGCAAATTTAGAATCTCTAAATATCTGGAGTAGTAATCAGACACTACTAGGTAGTTTTGCTTTTTAAACTCTCATAGGTCTATGGCAATTTTCTCCCATGGAGGGGGTGGAACTTCACTTGGCATTAGGGGCTCTTTTCTCTGTGTGTTTTTGTTTTCTCTACACTAACTCACACTGCTGTACTTTTGTCACTATATGTCCACTGACATGTTTGGCTACCAAGCCGCTTGGTTAGCTCTGTCTCTGCATAAGCCAGACCTTGATGCCCATCATGAGTCCTCTCTCTAAGATGAGCTCCCTCATCTCTGTGGGAATGACAATGTGACTTCTCCTAATGACTAGGCCATCTAGCTCAGATAGTTCTCCCCGCATCTGGTAAAAGTGTCTGTCTGACTGTCACTGGCACCTTCTCTATGTACTCAGACTCAGTGCTGTTTAATCTCCCACACTCTCTGGGGGGTAGCTGGCATCTGACTTACTACAGCATCAATGTGTGCAGCAACATCGTCATGGGAAGCTCCGTCCCCATAGCACTGTTCTGGGCCTCTGGAAAGAGCATTAGCCATGACTAGTGTTTTGCCTGGTGCATACTCAGCTATGGCATTGAAACGCATTAGCCTCATCAGTAACCTCTGGTACCTCAGGGGCACATTGTCCAGGTCTTTACTGTTCATGAGAGGTACCAGGGGTTTGTGATTAGTGATCAATCTGACACGGTCTAGCCCAAACAGGTATTTGTTGAACCGTTCACAGGCCCACACACTGTAGTCCGGCAGCCCCTGAGGTGGGGTGGGACATTTGGTATATTGTTTTTTTATTGGCCTAAAATATTGTCTATATACATTAAGCCTGTCCCCGACTAAGAATTTATATAGTCGAATCTGATTGGCCAAATGTTGCTTATAGTCGACTGGTAGTCGAATCATGCAAAAAACTGTCGAATCAGACTGCCAATCTCTCAGTCGAATCATGCAAAAAAGAAGGGGAAAAAATGCAATTGATGATCATTCCATTTGAGCTGTGTGGGGTGCTTAATGTCTGATTTAACATGCTTGGTTTCTCCCAATAAATCATGATATACTATATCCTAATTTTGGGAAACTATTTGTTCATTAATATAACAAATTAGGCCAATCTCTCAGTTGAATCATGCACAAAAAAAAGAAAAAAAGAATCGTGCTCCCTCGATCGATTAGTAATCGAGGTCAGGCCTAATACATTCATGAATCCACCTGCTGACCGGCTGTCAGCATTGAGCATTTTCTTTATAGGGGGTCATCTGTGACCATCCATCTGTATTACAAAAACACACTACTGGAATTTCCTTGGGCTCAGAAATGTTGTTTTCTATAACTTCTATTATTGAAATGTAATCCATTGGCCTAGTGTATGAAATATAAAAGTGTTGCAAAACGTTACTTTGAGACGTTTGTATAATTATAGATTTCAGAGATGTTCTCTCCTATGAACTAGCACCCATCTCAACAGCTCTTTTTGATGACTTTTGATGAGGACTTGATTGGACTTAATGAGGATATTCAAGTCCAAAGCAAATTTGAAGACCAAAACAAGGGCTCAGGTGTCTTTGAGGAATGCTGACCAGATCTGGATGGCTCTTCTTATCCCCTTCTTTGGCAAACGCAAAGGAACTGAATATCTTTTCAGCCTCGCTGCCCATCACATAGATGAGGGAACTCACTTGAACCTCCCCGTCATCTTTATTCAGCTTTGTGGCCAACCTGAAGCAGAAAATCTCTGTTTCAACTCCGGCCATTCCGCTGGGCAGTCGAACTTGAATTCACTCGGTGGATTAACTTCGGCATTTTTTGTTTATTTTTTTCTTTCTCTCTCCACCGACGATATCTTACAGGACATATAAAGTTCTTACAAATAGAATGAGCCGACTCCGTGAGTTCTGTTTGTGGTTGTGTATCAATTAATTAACGTTCCCTCCAACACCGGTAGCTAGCGACGGAGGCGCGCCGTTTGAAGCCGACTTGAGCCACGAGAGGCACTGCCGAGCGAGCTAAAGCGAGCGAGTCGTCGTGCCAAACATTGCGAAGTCTGCTTCAGCCTATTAGTCTGACACGTAGTCTGACAGCCTATTGTTCCAATGAGCTACTGGTCAGGCGGCCCCCACCTAACTTTAACCTCACACTAACCGAACATGTCCCACGACTATTGGGACGTCGGAATAATAGACCATCGGACTAATGGGCAGCTCCCCTCAGAATGCATGCATTCAACTTACTACAATCCAGTTCCAGGCTGAATTCCCTTCCCATCCTTACCCTTTACTAAACGTAAAGGGTGCATGGTTGTGTGCATGGTTCTCAAACATTTTATGTCAAGGACCCCGAATTTACTGAAAATATGTTGTGCCTGTGACCCCCATACAATATTTGTGTTGTTAAAATGTTTCAAAAATATTGAACAAATGCACATTTGTTCAAGATTATTTGAAAATGGCCAGCTTTGATGGCCCTGCCTCACTGTTGGCTAGCTGACAGCCTTCAGTGATTGGCAGAGTGGAGCAGGCCGTCAGACCAACTCATTACATTAAGGTGGTTGGGGAGGGTATATAAGGACTTTGCTTCAAACTGTTTCCTTACTCTTTCACCCCACAGGCAGGTCTGTCTTCCACCTGGCCTGTTGGGGCCTAACAATTTTTGTGTTTTTATTTTTTTGGTTGTACTTTTGTATTCCCATTTGTCATGTACTGGGGAAATACATGGCATGAGTCAAACGTTGTAATTTATTTAACTAGAATCAAAAAAAAAAAAGCAAATAAACAGACAAAAATGGGTATGAGGTGTGAATAAGTCAACAGCCAGCCATGTCTGCAGTGTGTGGAATTAGCTGTGTGAGAATGTTGTACTGAAGGCTGCCAGCTTGCCATTAGCCAACAGCAACACACTCACGCCCCACACTAGATTAACTCATTTAGATGAGGACCCCCTGGAACCCCCTCAAAGAGCCCTGGGGATCCCCGGACCCCACTTTGAGAACCATATTTCCTCTACATGTTACGAGGTTTAGCCAATCTGTGATCCTATGCTGCTGTTTACCGTCCATCCTTTTTCCGTATCTTCCCTCTGCTGCTATCTAATTAAAACATAAAACTCTTGTTCCACTCTACAGCGGCGTGAAGATTAAATGAAGGTGTAAAATGAACTCCTTCCTTAAAAAGAGCTTTGTGCTTATAATTAAATATCCCCACCATCCAACACCCTGCTAGACAAATTGATCGCTTTAATGAGTTTCCAGCTGGCCAGAGAATATATATATCGAAGGCATTCTAGAGACTTATGCTGACAAAAACACAGTTTTTGTGGATAAAATCCCTTGGTATTTTTAGCTTTATTTATATTTTTTTAACATTGTGACCATTGAGTAATATTTTTCTCCCCAAAATGGTTCATGCCTCTGGTTTTGATATTGCCCCTCTGGTCATTCATTTTTCATGGCCGGTGGGATAGGTTTTATCCCTGCTATGTTGTATCCCTTCCTTTTGAGAAATAACCACCATCTGTGGTTTGATAATATCAGAATTTAACAATAAAAATGTATGTTAACCCTGCCCTTAAAAGCCCTTTAGATTGCCCTTGTCGTTTGGGATACATTGAGACTTTACAATGTACCACGGCCACGTCACTATGACAACATAACCATAAACAAACCACGGCCACGTCACTATGATAACATAACGTCAGTATGACTCATTGTGACATCTTTATGCAAACCTGATGACTCATTGTGACATCATCATGATGACAGGGGCAAATACAGCTGAACTAGTATAAGCAAAATGTAGGCAACATATTCCTTGAATCATTTCTACTTGTTTTGGTTCCGTTGCAGTTTGTGTCAGTCAGCGGCGGATGTACTGTAGACACATCTTTGGACGTTTTACTTTGACAAAAGAACAAATTGTCCACATTGTTTAGATTTTGTCTCTGCATAGTCTTAGTCCTAATCCTGTGTAGCCCACAGACTACTACTCATACTTGGCAATGCTGCTGACCATTCCCAAAGAATACGGCCATTTGTTTCATTCCATTAATTTGGAATGTCAAACAACAGGTTTTTATGTATGAAAATACATTTGCAGAGACTGGAAACCTGCTTGAGATGTGTTATCCAACACAGTGATTTTTTATTTATTTTTTTCTTTTGTCAAAGTTAGATTATCGTTGTGTTTTAACATATTTTAAAGTGCAGATTGTTTTGAATAATCCCTGGAGAAAATTAATGTAAACAAACGCAAAATCTAAAAAATAAAGCCATAAGGGGAAAACTGTCTTTATTTATGTACAATATGTTGCTGTGAATAGAAAATGACATGCGTTGACACCGGTGTTAGTCAGAAATGTAAACAGCACGAGGTACTGTCAGACATTTAGGCTGAAAGGATAACACAAAAGAAGTCCTGGGGACTCGTTTCCATTGTGGTCCTATGTTTTCAATTCATCAACATAGCATAAAATTAACAGAATAATACATATCATCAACAAATACAAAACACTATATGTACAAAGGAGAATGGGGGAAAATATCGTCACCTCCTTTCTATGGGAAAAATGAAGAAGAAGCCAGTGATCCACATTTTTTAATGGATGGTGTTAGGGCATTCCACATTTTGGTGGCAGAGTAGTAGAATGACAATTTTCCCATGTTTGTTCTATAAATGGGTACCAGATCGTTCCCTCTAGTATTGTGGGTGTGGATGTGACTCACTTTGGATAATAGTTAGTCAGGTATGAGGGTATTGAGGCTGCTAATCCTGGGGAATTATTGTCTCCGCCGTAGGTGGAGAGTATGTTTTCGCTTCGTCCCGCCGTGTGTGAGCATGGCCCCTAGCCAAGCTAACATTGGTCAAGCTCCACGTGACACGTGTCAATATGTTGACACCAATGCCTTTGATTGGCTAGAGGGACGCATGACGAAATAAAATCCTATAAATAGGTGTGTCACTTCAAAAAAACGTTTCCGTTTTTTGAAGTGAGGTAAGACAGGATCAATCAGTCTTGATTGGAACAGTACCTTCCAGTCCAAATCACCCGTCCGTGCGTGTGTGTGTCCCTCTGAGAACACCTAACATTGGTCAAGCAAAGGCGCAGAAGGCCAAAGCTAAGAAAGCATACTCATCTACAACAGTAACACAGAAGAGGACTATAGAGTTGAATTGATCCCACAACAAGGCCGAAGTCTTAATACTATAACAATTGGCCACCTTGATCAAATACATTATGTAGCACTAGAGAAAACTGACATAGATCAAACACACCAATCAACTGCTGAAACTGTTCAAGACAATGAAGATGAAGAAGACAGACAAGTATTTGAACAAACCAGTCAATTACGACGACTCCCATATGACACATTGCTTCAAGAAGAACATTCTTTAGATGCAAACACTGTGAGGTAAGACACTGTGAGGTAAGACAGGATCAATCAGTCTTGATTGGAACAGTACCTTCCAGTCCAAATTACGTAAAAATTTGAACATTCCTAGAGAACTATGGTTAAAGATAGGGTAGGTGATTTCATTTGATTAAAATAGCACGGGTCTGCTGGCGGAGACTTGTGCTCCGAGGAGCACATTTTCTAGTTTGTCATGTTAATGCTTTTGCTTATAAAAAAAACAACACGTGATAATATATATTATTCAACACGTAATGATATATATTAATCAAAGATGTTTTTTTCCCCCTTACAGGATACTGTAGCATTGTCGAATTAACCAGAAGAATTGAGTTGTAATGAAAGCATGGATGACATTTAGGGAGCCACTGACTTAGCTATCTTCCGTTGTTTTTTGTGGCTACAGTCACTTAAAAATGGTTAAAAAAATGGTGCATTTATACTGCTTTATCCAAAAGCGCTTTGCAAAGCGCTTTGCAATGTGCATGGGTGATGTACAATAAACCATACACACAATCAACCATTCACACATTCTCGCACAGACGCTGGAGGAAACCATGCAAGGCACCGGCCTGCTCATAGGGAGCAGTTGGGGGTCCAGTGTCTTGCCCAGAGGGGGCTGGGGATCACACCGGGAACCTTCCGATTCCCAAGTGGCCCGCTCGCCTTAGCCACTGTCGCCCCCAGTCACTTCTGTCGCCAAGACGCTGGGCAACAAACACGCGGTCCTATTTTGCAGACGGAAGAAAAAATCCACGAACTGAAAGTGAATTAAGCAGTGATACCGGAGCAAGGAGGACAGGACACAGCCCCCACTATCTCTTCCTCTCCTGTCAGCGCCGAGCAGCTTTTCATTTAGCCTGCGGGCCAGCACTTCTGAAGAGGAGATAAAGCTGCGTCTCCTCCAGTACCCCACAGAGTGATATCTACACTATGGAATCCGCCCAACTCCCATCTTCCGCCACACACACACTCACTGTATGGACACTGTGACCGTGTGTTTGGTTTGGTTTGTTCTGCAGTGCAGGCTTTAGTGTTGCGGTATATCTGTGTGTATACCGTTTGCTTACATATTTGATTGTACTTTAGGATGGGATACTGTGATGACGCAGGGAAGGCTATTGTACACTACTGTACTCTGTTGTTCATTGTTGATGGTGCTTTTTGTGATGTTATTCTTCCCATGACCCCTAGTTCCCTTTGTATTGCTACCCTTGCTCTATCTATCTGAGGAGAGTGTGGGAATCTGACATGGGAGATGACCTCAGGAGGTGGCTGTTTGTGGCTATACAGTGGAGTCAGTGCTGCTGCACGGGGCTGAGACATGGACACAGTACACGCCACAGTACAGCATGAAAGGCCCTGGATGGTGTCTACACAGGAATGCTACGAATGGCACTTGCCGCGGACCACATCAGACCACATGTGGTCCTCTACGGGGGCCTCCCACGGGTCACAGACGAGGTCAGAGAGAGACGGATGAGGCTGGCTGCACACTGCGTCAGGCACCCGGGAACTGGTGGCGGGCGAACTGACAGAATTTACAATTACAATTTAGGCATAATAGACGCACTTATCCAGAGCGACGTACAATGAGCAAGGTAATGACATAACATCAAATGGGCAGTGGTGGCCTACAGGTTAGAGGAGCGCCCTCGTTGCCGGAAGGTTGCCGGTTCGAATCCCCGGACTGGCAGGAAAAATCTGGGTGGGGAAGTGAAGGTTCACCACTTCCCCAACACCGCTGAAGTGCCCTTGAGCAAGGCACTGAACCCCAACTACTCCAGTGGAGCTGCTTTAGTGGCCAACAGCATAAGACTGTGGTTGTACTAGTCAGCTCCCAGGTTTTAATGTGTCTGTCTGCAGTGGTGGAAAAAGTACTCCAATGTTTTACTTAAGTAAAAGTATCAATACTGCAATGTAGAAGTACTCCGTTACAAGTAAAAGTCTGGAATTCAAAATTTAATTTTTTTAAAAGTACAAAAGTATTGGTATCAAAATGTACTTAAAGTACCAAAAGTAAAAGTACTAGAATGTTTGAAAATAGCAGATCTACAAGCTCACAACGCGTCGCGATGCGACGCGTTGTGAGCTTGTAGATCGGCTATTTTCAAATAGCCAAGGTATAAAACAGGACTTAAGTGGTTAATGTATGTTTTATAATGTAATACTTTATATCTGCAAAGTAACTAGTAACTAAAGTTCTCAAATAATTGTAGTGGAGTAAAAGTACAATATTTGCCTCTGAGATGTAGTGGAGTAGAAGTAAAAGTATTGGAAATTGGAAATACTCAAGTAAAGTACAAATACCTCAAAATTGTACTTAAGTACAGTATTTAAGTAAATGTACTTAGTTACTTTCCACCACTGTCTGTCTGTCTGTCTGTGTGTTTCTATGTGCAGGGCGTTGCTGAAAATGAGCACTTGTGCTCAGCTACTACCCTGGGTAAAAAAAAAATAATAAGAAAAAAGACAGTGTAGTTCCTCAGTAAACTGAAGAGGGGTGGAGAGGCAAGTGGGCGCGGTCCCGTGAAATTCTCGTGCTCGTGCTCGTTTGTGCACATGCCCGCGGGCGCCAAGGGCTGGATTATGGTCAGCTTCTTTTCCCCCCGCTACGCGAAGGAGGGCAAAACAACAATGATCACGGCGCAATCCCCGCCGATCCGAGCGAGAACGCCCGCGTCAACCGCTCCCTGTCTAAAACGACCTTAAAGGAGCTACACCATGAATTTAATTTTTTTTTTTTATATTTAATATCATATGGTGTATGTCCCTCAAACCTTTTTCAAAAGGTTTGAGCCTAAATCATCACTCAGATATACTCATCCCAAGTCAATTGTGTCTGTTAATAAAAAAAAATATTTTAAAAAAATATTAAAAAAATTAAAAACAATGGAAAAATTCTGCATAAAAAGAAGCATCTAAGAAAAATACAAAATCGAAAAAAAAACACTTTGAACATTTTTGAACAATTCCACCAAGTGTTTGAGGTGCCTGTTTCACCCACTTCCGGGGGGCGGAGCCAAAATCAGAGCCCGAAGTATTTGTTCGTAGACCCCCACTTAGGGGGGGTAGAAAAAGTTTCGGAGCAATTCGGGCACTTTTCATTTAACATTGGGTTTGCCATCAATAATGTTTGTGACATCATAAACATTTCTGGAAATCCATGAAATGAGAAGGAATGACTGAATTAAAATAAAAAACATTTTTTGGGGTACAAGAGACACTGGGGACCCCAAAAAATACAAAAAAACAAGAAAAAAGTGATTTTCATGGTGTAGACCCTTTAAGTAGCAAAAACATGAGAACAAATGACCTGGTCTGTCTGCATGGTCAACACTGTGGGAGCCAACCCAAGTTGTATGAATACACATGCTCATTCATACATACATTTGTTCGTCCCTATTTCTAAACAGCCTAAACATCCAAGCTTGTGTGTGTGCGTGTTTATATACATGTGTGCGTAATCGATGCTTCTGTTCGCACACACAGACAGACACAGACACGTTGTTCTGAAGTGTGGCGTCTCGCCGTCTCTCTCCCTGGCATCCACCAGTGAACAGTTGTCAGCCTCAGTGGGGGGTCTGTGTGTGTCACCGGCCCCCCATCACTGAGGAGGGGAGGGGGGGGGGGGGGAGTGAAGCTGTCATGTGGAAGAAGGTGTGAAAGTGTTTGAGTAAGCCGCGTTTGTTTGCTTGTAGATATTTTTGGCTTTAGACTTGAGGCTAAAGTGTCATTAAAATGTCATTAATAAAATTGCAGTCCTGAAATGTTGATGTCCTCACAAGTTGATGTTGATTGATAAAATGTTGATGTCCTCACAAGTATAGTGATACAATCGTGTGTGTGTGTGTGTGTGTGTGTGTGTGTGTGTGTGTGCGTGCGTGCGTGCATATAGCCGCATTTATGTGTGTGTGTGTGTGTTTACTCAAGTTCACAGTCGCATATGTACTTAACGTGTGTGTGTGTGTGTGTGTGTGTGCGCGTATGTGTGTGTACAGTATGTGTTTACAACCATGTGTGCGCACATTGTGTATGAGTCATGCAGTGCGGGGGAACCACAATGCATCTGTGCCCAGCGTGACAAATGGGTACCGCTTGACTTTTTTCTCCAGATCCACAAGCGCATTCCATATGGTGTCAGCCTATTGCCTGATTTATACTTCGTTTGCTCAACAGTGTCCTCTGCCCAAAATAACAGATCTACAAGCGCATGCAATGCCACAAAGAGACGCGTTGTGAGCTTGTGGATTGGCCTTTTCGGCGCACAAGACCAGCGCACCGAAAACAAATTAGTCAAGCCTTACTGTATGGTGTGTCGTGCCCTGGACGGAATGAGACGTGTGGAAATCATTGATTTGCTAAGGGTTTCTCAAACATTTTCATGTCAAGGAGACAATGTATTTGGCTGCGGACCTCCATCTGAAAGGATTTTGTGCCAAGGACCCCGTAAGAGACGATTTGTGATTTTGTATTTTCAATTATTATAAAAAATGTGTCCAAACTTTTCGGTGCGTTTGTAGATGGGCTCTTTTCGAATAGCTTAATTATGCAACGTAGGGTTAAAGTGGTTAAACTGATTTTGATGCTATATTAACACTTTTTTCTGGGGACCCCTTGGAACCCCTTTGTGGGGTCTCCGAACACCATTTTTAGAACCACTGCATTTGGTAATCGGGTGAGGGGGGTGTTCCAGGGGGACACAATGTGGCACATTCACCCTGATTCACAAAGAACGCAAGACTCCAATTCTGAATGACTCACCATTCAAAAGGATTGAACCCGATTTTATTGATAATCGGAAGAGTGGGCACCTGAGACCTCTGGGCACCATCTTTTATATATATTTTTTTATATTTCCATTTGTTTTATAAATGGGGCAGGGTACATATAATCTTTTTTTTAGGACAAAAAAAAGCCAATTTAACATTGCCCACAATGGTGCTCACAAAACCGGTATCCATTGTATTTGATACCACGTGAACAGGAGGGTAAATTCACCTGGCAGTGATACATGTTCACTGACAATGTATAAGGAAGGATTGGCTGACTGGATGATATCATTCATGTTTGGTTTCCTCCTCCTCCTCCTCCTCCTCCTCCTTCTCCTTCTTCTTCTTTTTGCTTCATGCAAAGAATGATCAGTTGAGCTCTTTTAAGTGCAGAGATGAGAGTTGTTTTATTGAGGCGTTAGTAATCTGGTCAGCTCGGTGGTGAATAGCTGCCACCTTCTGGTGAGCTTTAAAACTGCCCTGATATGACCATTAATTAGTAGATGATTTCAATGTTGTGTGCAGTAATAAAAAAAAGGGGGGGTGGGCTGGGGGGATTAGTAAGTACAAACAAACCTCAATAATGTGCAATAAAAGTGTTATTGAACATTATTATCAAAGGGGGGTGACATTAAATAAGTGCCATCACACATTTCACAAATGCAATGTCATTCACACACACACACACACACACACACACACACACACACACACACACACACACACACACACACACACACACACACACACACATAATACACAAAATAAGTATAATACAGTCTGTTTCCAGACAGCAGCATAGCAGCAGCCACGGTACGGATGGCCATGGGCTTGTAAACACTAATAGAATTGTTGTTTGTATCGAGGACTGCCCGCACAGCATTATATCACTGCTCCAACAAAGCCACGGTACACAACACAGTACAACAAAGTACACAACACACACGCACAAACGCGCACACACGCATGTACACACACACGTTTTATTACTGAATCTTTTAACCCTAACCTTAAAGCCTGAGTCAATATAGCGGAAAACGTGTCACACAACAACCAATCTGGGAACCCATCGCCAACTGAAAATGAAAAACAGCGCCCTCTGCTGTTTGTTCTATGTCTGTTGGCTCTGGGCGGACGATAACGTAACACCAGAGCACAAGGAAACCGGTGTTTGTGATGCGCCTTCAGCGCATCACTTCCGGTTGGTGCGACTATGTTTTCATTCCCACTAACAATATTTCTACACGGAACACTAACACCACTTCTCCCAGAGAACATGGATCGTTTTGGTTATAAGCCCACTTGTTTCTATGATGAAAGAGTAAGTTAAAATGTGAATATATTTCCGTGGTTTTGTCTGCTCCGCGGACGCTATTGTTAAATTAGTTTCGGTTTGTTTCGAGGGGGAAAGATCGACGGACATGTGAATCCCGCCCACTACATGTGATTGGGTAAAGCGCGGCCTACTTCCTGATCTGAATGCGCACTCGTTATGACGAACCTCCCCGACAGATTCCAACGCAGTGCAGAAGCTGTTCTTGAGAGATTACACAACAACAGGTTGTGAGCTTGTAGATCAGCTATTTTATGTGTGTGACAGCAGCGCACAAATACGTTTAAATCAAGCCTAAATCTGTTTTCACCCATAAAACAACAATTTCTCTTGCGAGGACCAGGAAAATTGTCCTCACAGTGTCTACTTCTCAAATGCTACGCGCGCGCGCACACACACACACACACACACACACACACACACACACACACACACACACACACAACATTAACAATGCTGTTTTGTTGAAAAGCCCAACCTTTGGGCACAAAACTCTGTTGAAGAACAGGAGGCTTGACTGTGTTTTCCCTGTGCCTAAAGAGCAGTTTTTACTGCCAGAACAGTGAAACTATTTGTATTACTGACCTCTTTTAGCAACAAAAACAACATAGTTCACTGTCCTGAAGTAGGGCACCATGCTCTGAAACTACTGGCTTCAACACTAAACTCCCCCAACAGTAGTTGCTGTTAGCAGAATCTGTCTTGAGATGCATTGTGAGATTTATCCGCTATTTTCGGTATGTTTTACACAACACTGTCGTGTATAAAATAGTGCATTTATGGAATTAAAATTTGGTAGTCTAGCAGAATTCTTCTTGCAGGTTAGAAGTGGATCATGACATCAAATCTGCAACAACCTAGATCTGTGACCTGATTGCATTTTTGGCTGTCCCTCCCTCTCTTGTTGCCCTGTTTTAGTTTTTCAGTTGAAAATCATTTGAATGTGGAAAACACATAATGACAGATGTGTGTATGTCAGTGTTAAGTGTGAGGGTGTTCGATGAGTGAGTATGGAGGGATAGTCACAGTGGTGGTGGACAGTAACAAAGTACATTTACTTGAGTGCATACTTAAGTAAATGTTTTGAGAATCAGTGGTTTATTTGAATGTATTTCTGGATAGGCCTATTTTATGACTTTCATTTCACTATATTTCAAAGACAAAATCTGTCTCTTTCCCTGCCTAGAAATGTTGCGGAGTCAAAAGTAGCCTACAATATAAGGTATATCATTAATGACAGCTGCCCTGTCAGTGATTGCTCATTATAGTTTGCTCAATGTGACAAGGCATTTTGGACCAGAGAGCTTGTTTTTAACAAACTTAAGAGTAGGTTTGTTCTTGTTGATGTGGGCGTGTTATACTCCATGACCATGATGTTTTGTTGTTGTGTGTCTGTGTCTATCTCAGCAGGCACCTCCTGTCACCAATCCCCTCATCAACTAATGCTGATCAACTCGTTACACGCTCCCTTCCCATTCATCGGCCTCTGCTCCTCTGTCTCCACCTCAACCAATCAGTGGTGTAAAGTAACTAAGTACATGTACTCAAGTACTGTAATTAAGTACACATTTTAGGAATTTTTACTTTACTAGATTATTAAAAGAATTCTGTACTTTTACTTCTACTCCACTACATCTCAGAGGCAAATATTGTACTTTTTACTCCACTACAATTCTTTGCAAACTTTAGTTACCAGTTACTTTGTAGATTTTTATTATTACAAAACCTCCATTAGTCTACTTTATCCCTATATACTTCGGCTATTTATAAATATCCGATCTACAAGCTCACAACGTGTCGCAATGCGACACGTTGTGAGCTTGTAGATCTGCTATTTTCAAAAGATTTATATACATTTTGTACACATTTTGATGCCAATACTTTTGTACTTTTACCCAAGTCAATTTTGAATACAGGACTTTTACTTGTAACAGAGTACTTCTGCATAGCAGTATTGATACTTTTACTGAAGTAAAACATTTGAGTACTTTTTCCACCACTGCAACCAATCAAGTCCACCTTCTGCCATAATTATAAAATGCCTCTGCTTGCCTCAGTTCATTTTCTCTATCTCTCATCGATACCAGCCTTGTGTTTGTAGCCGTGTGCTTGTGAATCCTGGAGCAAACTTTGTTATCTTTGTATTAATTCTCCCTATTTTGTTTGTATTTATGTTCAGTATTAAATTATACATACATGCAAACAAATATGGATAACCACACACAACCTGTTGAGATAACATAGTTTAGAGTTCAGTTTTATCTGTGAGTTCTTGAATTTGCTTTTGAGTTGACCTAGTTTTTGAGTTACCAGTTCTGTGGGAAGCTACTGGAGCTTATTGGCTGGCCAAAGAAAGGGGAATCAGCTGCCTCATATCTGCACCTGATGGGGACAATTGGACTGCCCCACAGTCTCTCTGCAACATGGGGAGGGGGAGGGGTTATTTGTTTGATTTTGTTATTAGGTTTTGGAGAAATGTGTTTTTGGTATTTCAGATTGATTGTAATTTCATTAGTTAATCTTAGTTAGTGTTGTAGGGTTAGGTTTTAGTTATTGGTAGTGTGTTTAAATGGTAGTCTTTGTCTTCACCCCCTTTTTTGTTTGTAGTGGTCTGACCGGCCCCTATATATTAACCTCATGTTTCCAGCAGCTGGGGGTACCTGGTTAGATCGGTTGTGCTGTTCACTTCAGTTTTTTACTCGGTTGATCCCATTTGCTTTGGTCCACATTTTTGTTATTTCTTAAAACATTACCTTGAAAAGGAAAAAGGAGAAGATAAAGAAAAAAATATTATTATTTTAAACCAACACAGTCTCCCTGTGTCTCTCCTTCCGACCAACTAGGTCCCTGACATGGAGAACAATGCTGTAAATGGCATAGGCCATGGACAGTGGGGGAAGAAATGCTATAAGCGATACCACAATGTAGAAGCACTTTGTTAAGTAAAAGCCCTGTATTCAAAATGTTACTTAGTAAAAGTACAAAAGTATTGCCATCAAAATATACTTAAAGTACTCATGCATAATGAAAAAAAATAAACCCCCTTAAATCAGCACATTGATCCTCAAGTGTTCTTTTAGGACATACTGTAGTGGTTGCACCAGAAATAAATCTTTAATACATTTTGTTAATTATTTAATGGACCACAAGAAACAAGTTTTGGCTTTTTATGAATAGATTTTGATGTTTTTAATTGGTGATACTGTACATTTAACTGTTGCCAATCAGCACCACAGCTTTGGTTCTACCCAATAACCTTTCCTGTACTCAAGTACAGTACTGGAGTAAACGTACTTAGTTAGGCTACATTCCACCACTGACAGTTGCTAACCAGGAGGACGTATAGCACCCACCTCGATCTAAACCCCCTCCTCATCTTCCTCTCTGTGATATCTACCTCCCACACCCCCCTCCCCGGGGGGGAACACACAGCATATACGGTAGCCATCACCATGGAAAATGGATGGAGAGATTAGCATCACTTGTTCACCGAACAAGTGTTCTGCGTTCCCAAGATGCCAAGAGGCATGTTGCCGTTTCTGATCACGGCTTTAAATATATACAGCCGTATCCGCCGGCTGTAAATACACAGCATGCATATTTAAGAGCATTATTTGTCTTGGGTTATTTAGGGCATTCATTTTTTACTGGATTTAACAGAGAGAGAAAGAGACAGGGACAAGCGGACGGTAACAAATTAGCCAACATTTATTTGAGTACCAAACTGTTAGTAGGCCTACAAGATGATACAAGATGTGTGGTTATGCATCAAGGAGATGATGAATCTATGCATGTCCCTTCATTTTCACAGGGTCTGTGTGTATCTAGTCTCGCATGGCCAGACTGTTGCCTCCCACAATTTTCAAATTTTTCCGGTCATACAGTCTGCTCTGATCATGATTAGCATATAAACCGGATGTGAAGCCTCCTCCCCACTTCCGTTTCGTCTTTACAGTCGCGCAAATTTATCCTGATATAAATACAAATCATCTAAGTATATTTAGCTTGCTGCTTGGCAGAAATGGAAATTAAAAAATAAAATGTAAAGATATTTTGAAATATATTTTCGTGAACGGAAGTGCCAGTTTCCTCTCTCGGATTTTGGAAGGTGTAGTTCCAGACTCTATAAGCATTCAGAGAATGTGGAATAGTTGTCTGGCGACGAGAGACTAGTGTGTATCCAACCAGTGAAATCCTTCACCATTATGAATAAAAATGAAAAATGAAAAATTAACCATGGAATATGCCCTTCCATTTCTGTCACATTCTCTCCACCTGTCTATTTCTCTGTCTCTGCCTGCTTTCTGTCTTTCTACTCCAGCCATTCCCACATTGCAATGTCACCTCATTCCCAGTTACACACCTGTATCCACTACCTCATGACAATTGCTCACCTGTGGCCTCTATAGTAATCAGCCTGTAGACTATATATACTGGACTCATTCTCCCCTCACACTGCGAAATACAAGGTGATGTCACTGTGTCTTCCTGACTCTATGTCCTGATGTGCGTCTAATAAATACCGGACTTGACCTGCCTGCCTTGTTCTGCCTCTGGGTCCTCACCTGACACGTATCGTGACAACTTTGGTGTAAAGGTTTACACCTCTTCAGTTGTATTATTAGCAGTAATGCATCCTTTGGAAGTTCATATAAAGATGAAATCTAAAGATGAATCTTCATAAAGTTTCTGTAGTGAAACTCAGAGTCCTGTAATAATATCCAGTCCACACAGCTGCTGTGCGTCTTGGTAAACCTCCTAAAACTTTGGAAACGTTTTTTTCACACAAGCAATACCTCTAAACAAAGTGGATCATTTACAAGTAAAAGTTTGCCATTTGTTTAGGAATAGAGCACCGAAGTCCTGACGTGACTCGTTCATCCCCAGGTTTGCGGAAGTAATTTCTCTATGGAGAATAACATTGGGTCATCTTAGAACCGTCTCATATAAGAATTGTGGTCCAAAAATAAACACCGCGTGTCGGCGTTATTGTCAGGGAGGGGGTTCTGTATCGTTTATGATAGTCAGTCACTTATATTTGATACAGTCTGTTTCTGGCGAAAATGTAACTAATTCGGCGGAAGTAACATTAGCGTTTTCTCACCGTCAGTTGATGCTTCATATCCATAAGAGTCAACACGCCGGGGTCATTTGTTTATTTTTGGAACACAGTTCTTATTTGACGCGATATTAAATACGTCTATGGGATTCAGAACGGTGGTGGAAAACTGCGAACCAGGTAGACAAACAAAGGATGTGTAAATGACGTCAGACTTCGGCGGTCTATACAAGTTGGTTTTAAATGGAACAAGATTACAAATCAAATATTAGAATCGTCACAGAGAATGGGTCACAATGCTTTGAACAGGTCACATTGGTCAGTTTCTTAGATTATTAGACCTTAAAATAATATCACTCACGCAGATGCACACACAAATAAGCTGCTAAAAAAAAGTTCGGAAACGTAACTTCGGTCAATTATATCTCCCCTTTAATAATACCAATTGGTATTGTGTTTTATATCATTTTTATCGTTGATTAGTCACCTTTACAACGAGGTACAGTTTGTAAGGATCGGGCATTCGTGGAATGAGCAACACAGCTAAACGTGTGGGTAGCGCCCCCCAAAAAATTGCCAAAAACCCCTTTCCTTGTTCTGTTGGTATTCACCCTTGTTTTGTGTTACTTGGTGGATTGGATTATCTCCCACAGTAATAAGGTAAAAAACAACACATATTGGCCATTTTTACACTTTATTAATTTTACACTCAGTGTCAGAGACCTCAGTAGCGTGTGGAAGATCCATAAACAGCCACAACAGCTTGGCACCTCCTCCTCATGCTGGTCACCAACCTGGCCACATTTTGCTGAGGGATGGCATCCCATTCCTCAACCAGGATATGTTGTAAGTCACCCAAAGTGGTTCTGTTGGTCACTCTAGCACGTACAGCACGCCCAAGCTGATCCCACAAGTGTTCAATTGGGTTGAGGTCTGGACTCACGGAAGGCCATTCCATCCTCTCCACTCCCAAATTCTGGAGGTACTCTGTGATGATCCTGGCTCTGTGGGGGCGAGCATTGTCATCCTGGAGGATGGCGTTAGGTCCCAGATTCTGGAGATATGGGATCGCCACTGGCTCCAGAATCTCATCCCGATATCTTACTGCATTGAGATTGCCTTCAATGATGACAAGTTCCGTCTTGCCTGTGAGAGAGATACCGCCCCACACCATGACACTGCCCCCATGGAAAGATGTCACACGATCAGTGCAGCAATCTGCATAGCGTTCTCCATGCCGTCTCCACACTTTGATCCTGCCATCCAGCTTCCGCAGACAGAACCTTGATTCATCACTGAACATGACATTGCCCCACATTGCGAAGTTCCACTGTCGGTGCTGTCGACACCAGCGCAAACGGGCCTGACGGTGAAGGGCAGTCATTGCAGGCTTCCTGACAGTCTTATAAGCATGAAGGCCGGCTCTGTGAAGTCTGTTCCTTATGGTCTCTGGAGTTAAGCCTCGGGTTCCTCAGTGAAGCAAGGGTGAGGAAACGGTCTTCTTGGGGTGTTGTTTTTCTGGGACGGCCACTGTCTTTGACTTCACCAATCTCACGGAACTTGGTCCTAAGTTTGGAAATGGTACCAGGGCTGACACCAAATAATGCTGCCACTCTGAACGCTGGAACACCAGCTTCCACTTGCCCTATTGCGCGGGCCTTATCCTGAAGGGACAAACGTGGCATCTTTCCACCAGTGTTGGACCACTGCTTAATGCATACAAAACTCAGCAAAGTTGCAGGACCCATGCTCAGGTGCCAGGCACACACCTGTGACTGGCACCTGTGACGGGCACACACCTGCCAGTACTTGAAGCTCAAAACGAGAGTAAATGCCAACAGAACAGAACAGAACAAGGAAAGGGTTTTTTGGCAATTTATTTGGGGGCGCTACCCACACGTTTAGCTGTGTTGCTCATTCCACGAATGCCCGATCCTTACAAACTGTACCTCATTGTAAAGGTGACTAATCAATGATAACAATGATATAAAACACAATACCAATTGGCATTATTAAAGGGGAGATATAATTGACCTAAGTTAAGTTTCCGAACTTTTTTTTAGCAGTTTATTTCCAAATAAAAACAGTTTGGTTTAAAATAAGAATCCACTTCACCTTCCTAGTGCTGAAATAGATGCCATTCAAGTCTAAAGAAGTGTTTACATAATGATGAACAAGATAAACCCACAAGCAGTGAAATTCTTCACCATTATGAATAAACAATCAAAATGAAAACATTATCCATGGAATATTCCCATCTATTTCGGGAGAAAGGTTTCCAGTGTTTCAGTTGTAATATTAGCAGTAATACATCCTTTAGAGGTTCACATTAAGATGAAAGTTCTAAGATTGACTGGGGATCTTCATAAAGTTTTCTGTAGAAATAAAAACAAAATCACACATATAGGCTACACATTATCATTGAAGACTTTTAATACATCCATGATTACGCATGATTGGGACAGTTACTGGATTATGATGGGTGTTTTACATAATTCTACTGACATCGTTCAAATGCTCTATTGGTATTAATATAAAACACAAATCCACTGGAATAGGTCCAATCCCATAAATATCCAGTCCACAGCACGGGCACAGCTGCTGTGCGTCTTGGTAAACCTCCTGACCGCACCCTCAAGGCGCGGTCCCACCGCACTTTTATTTTACCTCTGGGGCGGAATCTGCCAATGTTTTGTCAATGCAAATGCGTGGATTCATGGTCTTGCGTATTTTTTCCAAGAATCCACGCATTTGAATTAAGTAAAATAAAAGTGTGGTGGGACCGCGCCCTCATGCATCCTTCAGAAGGATCATGATTACGCATGATCGGGACAGTTACTGCATTATGATGGGTGTTTTACATAATTCTACTGACATCGTTCAAAAAATGCTCTATTGGTATTAATATAAAACACAAATCCACTGGAATTACGTGGCAAAAAGGGACACTGCAGTAGTGAACCCCAATTAAGCAAAAACACCCAGGAAGAGTAGGTCCAATCCTATAACTCTATGGTTATGATGTCCAAAATTACAAAGAAGTCCAAAGAAGATAAACCAGCAAGCAGTGAAATCCTTCACCATTATGAATAAATAAAAATGAAAAAATTATCCATGGAAATTTTCAACGCTGTAGTTGCAATATTAGCAGTAATGCATCCTTTAGAAGTTCACATAAAGAAAGATGAAAGTTCCAAGATTGACAGGGAATCTCCATGATGTTTTCTGTAGGAAACTCCAAGCAAAAACCCCAGAAATTGTAGGTCCAATCCCATTCATATCCAGTCCGCAGCACGGGCACAGCTGCTGTGCGTCTTGGTAAACCTCCTCAAAACATTCACTTTTAGATGCATGCACAAGTAGTTCTATATCAAAAACTGTTTAGTTAGAAAACAAAATCCATTTAACAGAGCAGGAGGAAACATGCTTTCTTCTGCAGTGCAGATACAACTAACAGGTACACACAGGTGTTTCTGAAAGACTTTATTGGAAATTAGTAACAATGTACACCTGGTGCTAAAAGAAATTTTTCCTAATTTTAAGCTTAAGGGTGCAGTACACACCAAACTTTAATTCTGCCCATAAGGTCGGAGTCTGCCAATGCTTTTCAATGGCAACGGAGTGGTTTGTTGCCATTTATGGATTTCTGCAAAGAAAATTCAAAGCATTGGCACAATTTGGCAGAATCCGCCCTCATAGGCAGAATTAAAGTTTGGTGTGACCTGAAGGAACGGGACGGAACATGTGGCTTGAGGAGGTCAGAGAAGTATAGGGGGGAGCCAGGTTGTGGAGTGCCTTATAGGTGGTGAGGAGCATTTTGATTCTTTGTTTGACAGGCAGTCAGTGGAGGTCATGGAGGACTGGTGTGATTAGTGATATGATCTCTTTGGTATGGTGTTGACCTTTTATCTCACTGCTTCTCAAAGTGGGGTCCAGGGGTCCTTGAGGGGGTTCAAGGGGGTCCTCAGCTGAATTAGTTAATATGGCATCAAAATCAGTCTAACCACTTTTGCTCTTTTTTGCACTCTCTTTCTTTTTTACTTTTTAAAAAATATTATTATTAATATTATTATTATTATTATCATTAGTATTATTATTACCTATGCTCCTGCATTGTCTGAAGGAAGCTGAACTAAAGTATGTTTTACTCTTATGTACTCTTGTGTACACAGGATGTAACAATAAAGCACAACCTTGAACCTTGAACCTTCTACCTTGAACCAGGTCAGGTTACTACTAGCCTCGATCTCCAGGCTTTTATTGTTTAGTTTTGCTAAAAAATAAAAGCCTGGCCCAGCGCGTCGGTGTACTCGGTATCAAGATATATTTAAAGAAGGTAGGGTCATCTACGTCATTTTCGCAATCATGCAATTCCAGCCGGCAGATTCGTCGCACCATGGGAGCCAGACTGCAGCGGTGAGTTCAGTGGAATGCATTGGAGTTAATGAGAGCCCAGTGGATCAGCTCATGAACAAAATATATTTCTGAATGACTGAGACCTTTGTAAAGTAGTTGCTTCTGGTAAATAAAAGAAGACATATCACACATTGTTTTCTGCTGTGTTGCTTTTCGATGTGTCCACTGTATAAGTTTATTGAGCTATCTAAAGAGCACAAAGTACGCGATACTGCCGAGCCAGAAACCAGTGTTGCCATGTCCACTTATTATAAGCGACTTCGGGCTTATTTTTCTGTGAAGTTGCTTGTAAATATTTGTAGTTGGTGGTTGAGTTTTTTGGGGCTTTTTTCTAAAGTGTAGTTGATTATTTGGACTTGGGCTTCACAATTTTAAAATTATTCTAACCAGTGGTTCTCAATTATGTTTATGTCATGGACCCTCAAAGGAATATGTATTTGTCCCTAACCCCCATCTGAAAATGTTTTGTGCCAGGGAGCCCCGTACCAGATTTGTGGTGTTAAAATCCTCAATATTTCACATTTTACTTCAAGATTTTTAAATAGCAGATCTCGTTGTGAGCTTGTAGATCGGCTATTTTCAATGTATACAGTAAAGGTTTAAAGTGCTCATAATGGCCTAGTCACTAGTGCAAGTCTTCAACAGGGTTCCGCGACCCCTAGGGGGTCCGCGAAATTGTTGCTTGATTAGACAATAAAAAACATATATATATATATATATATTTGTGTATATATATATATATATATATATATATATGTATATATATATATATATATATATATATATATATATATATATATATATATATATATGTATATATATATATATATATATATATATATATATATATGTATATATATAAATATTTATATACAAATATGTTTTATATATATTTTTTCATTTTTTCTAAAATGTCCATTTGTCTTCATATATTTTTTAAACTTTTTCCAAATGTATGTATTAAATAAATGATGATATCTATAAATAACATAATTATAATTATGTCCATTTTGAATAGCTTGTATACATGATTATTGTGAAATTGACAGATTTTGTTCTCAGTTAATAAGGTATGTTTATAAATGGCAGTGCGGCCACCCTACTCACTGTACATGTATGTTTAAAATAAAAGCATGAATATATTAATCTGTCTATTATTTTTAATAGCTTAGTATTGATGCACAATGACATGTATGTTTATGAAACACAATTGTATACATAATTATACAATATATGTTGCCCCCCCCCCCACCCTACGAGGTAGGAGGTAGGGTAGGGGGTCCCTGCTCCATCTCCCCATCAGTTTGGGAAGGTGCTTCTTTTGGGCTTGTTTTCCTAGACCTGGTTGCTTATTTCTTTCACACAATCTGGCAACACTGCCAGAGACGATTTTTATACAGTCTATGGACGATACATGCCGCTGTTTAGATGCCTCAATAAAATCATACAGTGTGCTAAAAAAAATCCGAATTGATTGGATAAAAACCTGTGATATGTCTTCTTTTATATTCCTGAACCGATTATCTGACAAAGGACACAATCGTTCAGAAATAGTGTTTGTTCACAAGCTGGTCCAGCTGGCTGGCATAGACTTCATTGTATTTCACCAAACTTCCTGGTCCAGTTTTGGCTCCCATGAGCATCAATGGCGTCTGCCATGCAAGCAATGGCGTCGGCCCGCCCCCTAGGCTGTCCCTACCTTCTTTTCTAATTACCTTGCTCGGTATGAGGAAGTGTTTAATTTCCCAACCAACCAGAGTGCAGTGGGCGTCGCTCGTAATGTTGTGTTAACGGGGCGGGGGTTGACGGACAGATCGGTGAACCAATGGGATCAGGCGCAATCTCTCGCCGGCTCTATACACCCGCCCCTCTATACACGAAATCAGGAGCGTTGGGGCAGCCTAGGTTACTACTAGGCCTCCCACCCAGAACGCACCTAACCCCTGCTCATTATGCTATAGGGTGGGATGGCTCAGAGTTGAGGACAGAGTACAGCAACTTGCAATAGGCCTGGTCTACAAGATACGTAAGAAAACAGGGATACCCATGTACCTGTCAGACTACTTCAATATAGCGTAAAAGACACACACAGGCCCACAACACCAGAGGGCGCTCCACTGATCTCACTCAACCCAGATTTGGCACAAAGGGTCACATTTGTTCTACTGCTATGCCACCAAAATGTGGAATGCCCGACCAACAGACATCAAACAGTGTGACTCCTTACCCTCCTTCAAAACCGCTATAAAAGAGCACCTGTCTGCAATTTGTTAAGGGTCCTAGAATAGCCCTCTAAGCTTAACACCAAAATGGACCCCCCACGCATCCCCCCCATGTTTACTGTACTTATGCGTTCATTGCTACTAGCGTTGATTTCTTTAAATGTCTTAATGAATTGAATACACAGGACCACAATTTTTTTTTGTGTGCATTTTTAACAATCATTGTAAACCGTACCTCTGTACAATCTGCAAACTGTTAATAAAATATTAAATTAAAAAAGAAAAATCTGCTATTTTCAAAAAGATCTTGAAGAAAATGAGAAAATGTTGGAATATCTTTTGAAACATTTTAACACGAATCTTTTATGGGGGTCCCTGGCACAAATTCTTCTCAAATGGGGGTCCGTGTCCAAATAATGTGGGGGTTCTTCTGGACATGAAAAAGTTTGAGAACGGCTGATTCAACATACCTTACTGAATTGTATTGCCACAATATGTTCTGCTTCACAGCACACTGTTTCACATCTTTATACGTCCCACATCACATATTTACATTACATTAACATATACAGTACATTTACATTTTGGGCATAAAGCCGATATGCAGAGCAGCTTCAGACCATGGAATGAAATTGCTTTACCCCTTGCTGTAATCCCTATTATATACTTTGGCCAAACAGCAGATCTACAAGGTTGTAAATGTGTTCTAGTGTAGGCCTGGGTGGCGAATGTTGAAAAAATAAATATATATATATATATATATATATATATATATAGAGAGAGAGAGAGAGAGAGAGAGAGAGAGAGAGAGAGAGAGAGAGAGAGAGAGAGAGAGAGAGAGAGAGAGAGAGAGAGAGAGAGAGAGAGAGAGAGAGAGAGAGAGAGAGAGAGAGATTAAATATTTTTAAATTAAAATTTCTGAATATTGTTCAGCTATAACGGCTTTCCCAAAATAGGGACATAATAATAATTTAAAAAATTTAATAATGATAATAATAATACATAAAAACTAAAGGTAGAAAAGGGGGATTAGAATTAGGTAGGGAATGCAAGTCTGAAAAGGTGGGTTTTGAACGTAGTGAGGGTGGGGGCAGCTTTGATGTGAGCAGGGAGTGAGTTCCATTGGGAGGGGGCGGCAACTGAGAAGGCCCTGTCACCCCAGGTTTGTTTCTTTGTCTTGGGGATGTCAAGGAGATTGGCATCACCCGACCTGAGGGAGCGGGAGGGGGCGTGGCGGTGAAGGAGGTCAGAGAGGTAGCGGGGAGCCTGGTTGTTGAGGGCCTTGTAGGTGGTGATCCAGCCTGATCTCCAGAGATTACCGTAACATTGCACGGAACGAGTGCACTTCATTCCGTGGATAGCCGCCTCGGAACTCCCGAATTGCGTGCATATGTACGGCGAGTCCCACGGTGGGCGTAACCAGTCGCAACCCGGAAAAACCCGGAAGCAGAGCAGTCCCCACAAAAAAAATTACGATTCTGTGCCTATCGGTACATAACTCAAACGGCGCTGAGTAGGCACAGGCGAACGTCCCACCGTTCAGGACGGCAACTCGGTCGCCTTAGCTCCCTCGGTGGTCCTTCACGGGGTGACAGTTCGCCTGTGACTGCGCGCCTCCGAAATGGTTTTGTCACAAAGGGAGCGCCGTACCATATGCACGCAATTCGGGAGTTCCGAGGCGGCTATCCACAGAATGAAGTGCACTCGTTCCGTGCAATGTTACGGTAATCTCTGGAGATCGGGTTGGGTGATCAGTATCTTGAAATCTATTCTGTGTTTTACTGGGAGCCAGTGGAGCTCCCGGAGGACTGGTGTGATGTGGTCCCTGGATCGGGTTCTGGTGAGCAGGCGGACGGCAGAGTTTTGCACACACTTTAGTTCCTTGAGAACCTTGGTGGTGACACCGTATTGGACGCTATTGCAGTAGTCGAGTCTGGATGTGATGAAGGCATGAAAGAGTGTCTCAGTCAGCAGTGTGTGATAGGCTGGGACGAAGGCCGGCAATGTTGCGAAGGTCGAAAAAGGCAGTTTTAGTGAGGGTGGGGTCCAGGGTGGCACCAAGGTTGCGGACTTTGGTGGAGAGGGTGACAACGTGTCGGTGAGAGCGTGGTTAAATTGTAGATGTCCAACATTCTAGAATGCAATACAAAGGGTGAGAGCTGTAATGCCGAGAACATAATGTAATTCATAATGACATATTCCTCTCTATTTTGGTCTATATCCAGTTTTGTAGGGTTGGAGGCTGCTCTCTCAGTGTCATACAGCAAAACAAAACGGGGAATGAATCGTCTGCGGCCTGTTCTGTCTCGTAAATCACTTTAGCACAGAAAAACAAACAAATTAAGCCAATTACTGGTAGAACAGAAGGTGCTTCATCACAATTCCTTCGCGTTCGATTTCCATTAATTCTGCTTCATCAAGCTGTGTCAATGTGCCTGTTTCTGAACAAAGGGTCAGGGTTGGATGTGCATGGTGGAGATCTATTTTATCCCTGGTGGAGATCTATTTTATCCCTGCTTCTGGTCAGACTTAATTAAATGGATTAAATGCATGCATTTCCTTTTGGGAAATGTAACCACTTGGCCGTCTAGAGAGGTATTTTGCACTCTGGCTCAGTGGCTCTCAAAGTGGTCTGGGGAACCCCAGGAGCTAAATTAGTTGATATAGCATCAAAATCAGTTTAACCCTATATGCATTGTCTATGTGAAAATAGGCGAGTCTCGTAGTCCTGTATTCAAAATGTACTTGAGTAAAAGTACAAAAGTATCGGCATCAAAATATACTTAAACTACCAAAAATAAAAGTAGTCATTGTGCAGAATGTCCCGTTTCACAAGTTCAAAATGTATAAAATTATTTTGAAAATAGCAGGTCTACAAACTCACAATGTGTAGCGAGCTTGTAGATCGGATATTTTCAAATGGCAGAAATATATATAGGATTGGATAATGTAGGCTATGTTTTGTAATAATATCTACAAAATAACTAGTAAATAAAGTTTTCATGTAATTGTAGTGGAGTAAAAGTACAATATGTGAGATGTAGTGGAAGCAGAAGTAAAAGTATTGAAAATTGTAAATACTGAAGAAAGTTAAAATACCTCAAAATTGAACTTAAGTACGGTACTTGATCACATGCACTTAGTTACTTTCCACCACTGGCTATTAGCCTACAGCAGAGTTTCCCAACCAGGGGTCCGAGCCCCTTAGGGGTGCACCAAAGATCACAGGGGTGCATGAGGCCAGTTTTAACAAAAAAAACATGGAAATTTGACGATTTCATCCACTTTCTATAAATAATGAAAATAGCAGATTTACAAGCTTATAAATTAGATAGTCTATTTAGACTTTTTTTCGTACAAGAAGTATATAGGGTTTAAGTGGTGATACGAGCGCGTGCGTGCATGTGCTTGTGCGTGCTTGCACGTGTGGGTGGTCTCGGCTTTTGACAGATGTAAGAGGGGGGTCTCCAAGGAAAAAAGGTCGGGAACCCTACTGGCCTACAGCTATGGTTCTCAAACCTTTTATTTTCAAGGACCCCCAGTTTTTATATGCATTAGGCCCCATTTGACCATTTTCTATCTCTGGGGCCCCCATCTACATTATAAAACCCTGACTCTTTGAGAGTGTACAAATGGAACCAAATGGACCTGTAAGGGTCCATTTGGTTCCATTTGTACACTCTCTGAGTTACAGACCCGTAACTCCTCAAGGACCCCTGGGGGTCTCTGGGCCTCACTTTCTGAACTACTGGCCTACAGTATACTTTAAGTGTGGAGACAATATTTGTCCCTGAATGCAGCCGTAGTTCAAGTTCAAAGACAATCGTAAATTGTATGTCATTGGGCTCTCCAAGCAAGACCCAAGCCATAGACAGTAAGGACCGTCCCAAGATGGAAAGGGGGCTTGAAAAATTGCATTCTGCGCTACCACCAGGTAATACAGTTTCAACCGAGGTATGAGAGCGCAGAGAGGCCAGATCGATCACGGGCCGACGTGCCTGCACGGCAAACACTAGGGGCAAACGCCAACATTATTGATGGCATTGTTTGTGGCCAGACGACGGGTTTATCTCCACAGCGTGGCATTCACTGTTCCTGCTGCTATGTAGTATTTCTTTATAGTGCTCTATAAAAGTGGAACCTGGTTGAGCGGGGAGGCCCGTGGGAACGGACACCCCGGCACAAGATGCATATTGTTGACGCGGAACGCATTCTTACTTTTTTTTCCTGCGGGGCTCTCGGAATAGTTTCAACACACAGGCACACATGCATTCATAGACCCTCCCAGAGGGGGTCTTTTAAGATGCGCTGTCTACTCAACTCAGGGGGATTTGTCAGGGGAAATTTGTTGGGAATCAACCGTTCTATAATTGCTGCCATGGCCAGGTGTAAAAGGCCAAAATATACACCCGGCCAAGCTATACTCTAGTTTAAAGTGGGCTAGCCTGTTTTATACCCCGAGGTATAAAACAGGCTAGCCCACTTTAAGCCCGGGTGTATATTTTGGGCTGTTACATACGTCTTCTAGGGCAGTGGTTCTCAACCTTTTCAGGCCGTGGTCCCCAAAATAATCATATTTTAACTGGGGACCCCCCATTTTGTTTGACTCCGCTCCACAGATAAATAATAAATATTGTGAAAATAGCCGATCTACAAGCGTTGCGAGGCGTTGTGAGCTTGTAGATCTGATATTTTCAAAATATTTGCCTCTTTCTTATATTATTTGACAATTTGGCAATTTTGGTTTTTAAGTATAGTTTGTTGATTACCTTTGATGCAGTAATGGTCTTTTTCTTTTCTTTAATTTATTTAATTTTTTTAGGTATTAAAAAGTCCATAAATTGTCACTTCACTGTCATCTGGGGACCCCCCCCCCCCCAAATCATGTGGGGACCCCGACCTACAAGTTGAGAACCACTGTGCTAGGGCAGTGGTTCTCAAAGTGGGTTCCAGGTTAATGTTGCAACAAAATCAGTTTAACCCCTCTATGCATCGACTAGATCTACAAGCTCATGTGAGCTTGTACATCCCTACCGGACAGAAATGGAATGACCAGAGGGGGGGATCAAAAGCCCAAGTCATTTTGGGGGTGAACTATCCCTTTAAATTTGCATGTGGAAGTCTGAAGAACAATGGTGGAAGTGCAAGTCAAAAGTATCAATACCTGCCTACTTCTAATAATGTAGAAGTAGACGAAATGTTACTTGTGTAAAAGTACAAATGTATTGGCATCGAAGTGTGCCCTTATGAAAATGAGATTAGTCGCTTCAGGGGCCACATGCTCACCTCCTAGCTTAGTTCCAGTAGAAACAGTGTTCTTGCGTAAATACATCTCTACTAAATCAGTGGTTCTCAACCTGTGGGCCGCAAAAGGTATTGCAAGTTGGCCCCCAAGTAGATGGCAAAACACTACAGCCTGACCAAGATGAGGTTGAGAACTGTGCTAAATCCTTAAATGTATGGCTCCTCAACCTTTTGTTACCAACTGAGTGTCGTGAGACAAAGTCCTGCATGGTGTCCCTTTAGATTTTGTGACAACCACATATTTTTGCATCATACTGTATACTACTATACAAAACTTTGTATTTTTTTTTCCAGGTCCTTACAGTAGTTAATCCATTGCATTAATAATACTGAGAAATGCTGTTAAAATATGACCAGATCCAAGGGGAAGGCTCTGGGGTGGTTAAGCTGGAGCTGCTGGACGTATACTTCGTCGTACGACATCCTCGCATGCTGAAATGTCTGACTTACAGGCTCACAATCCGTAGCAGAAGTGATGTGTTGTGAGCTCTATCGCATTGATCGGCTATTTTCGATGACGAGAGGTTATCGAAGCAGCATCGAACATGGCTACTGCATGGCACTCGACCCCCTTCTTTTGTTACTACAATGTTAATCTAGTAATCATACTAGTTCAAGGTATGTATTGTTACATCTTGTATGGGTGTAGGAGTAAAATTATTTAGCATGTTTTAGAAACATATGCTACATACAATACATTACATATCAGAAACAACACCAATAGCAGCTAAATATATATTTACAGAAAAAATGGGCGGGGTGCAGAGGAGGCCACGCCCACTGGGCTCCTTTCCATGGTGCTGGCTGAGGGAGTGAGTTGTTTGACTCTCTGGGGTCAAGCTAGTAGGAGATAGAATTCTAAGTCCAATTGTAATCTGAGGACAGACATGTTTTAGGTCAGTGTTCAGTGTTTCAATGTCCATCCTAAGATACACTTCATTTACATTTTTTTCCCCCTCACTACTTACTAATTGCCCCCCCCTGGCCCCACTTTGAAAACCACTGGTCTAGAGGTGTGTGTGTGTGTGTGTGTGTGTGTGTGTGTGTGTGTGTGTGTGTGTGTGTGTGTGTGTGTGTGTGTGTGTGTGTGTGTGTGTGTGTGTGTGTGTGTGTGTGTGTGTGTGTGTGTCTCTCTCTGTCTACTCTTGCCAGTGTCCATGTTTGTTGATATAAAGTTATCATAAGTTTCTTGTCACTATATCTGTATCCTAGGAGCAGTGAGCAGCTGTTGGTTGTAGCGGCTCGAAGAGCAGGTAGGGCTTTAAGTGTCTTGCTCAGTTTGACTCTTTGACACATTGCTGAGGCCTGGAATCGAACCTGGGACCTTCGCCTTCCCAGGCGGGCTCTCTTACGATTCAGCTATGGCTGCCCCACGTTGCCATGGTTACCCGATTTGTTCAATCACAGTGCGTTGAGGCCGGTCTGGAGTCACGTGGAACTCCAGTTCTGGGAAAATGACGTCATATTTGATCAGTGGAGATTTGAGGAGCTGGATTTAAAAGGCTGATTCCACAAAGTGTGAGGACATTAGTGAAAGAGAAGCAGCCTGTACCTACTGAAACCATTAGGGCACCGTCTGGAAGTCTAAACTGACCATTCCTATATCGTAACTTGAGTCACTGTTTGGGTTCTTAGACATCACTGGGACAGTCCTAGACAGCTGGAGAAGACACTCAGTCAAGAGATGGAGAACACGCTGTGTGATGCTGAGATGAGGAGGATCCAGCAATATGAGGTGGATGTGACTCCTGATACAGCACACTGTGAACTCATCCGGTCTGATGATGGAAAACAAGTGAGTCATGGAGATGTGAAGGAAGAATCTCCCAGACAACACAGAGAGATTCTCTTTCAAACGCTGTGTCTTAGGAAAACAAAGCTTCTCAGGAAGGTTTTACTATGAGGTTCAGGTTGGAGGGAAGACTGGGTGGAGTTTAGGAGTGGCCAGAGAGTCCATTAACAGGAATAGACCCATCTATCTGAGACCCAACGATGGTTACTGGACTATAATGAATGGAAATGAGTACGAGGCTTGTGTTAGTCCTGACCCTCCTGTCCTTCTCCCTGTAAGAGAGGTCCAGAAAGTGGGAGTGTTTGTGGACTATGAGGAGGGTCTGGTCTCCTTTTATGATGTGGAAACCAGAGTTCATCTCTACTCTTTCACTGACTGCACCTTCACTGAGAAACTCTTTCCATTCTTCAGTCCACATCTTAATTATGGTGTCAGAAACTCTACTCCTCTGATCATCTCTCCTGTCAATCACACTGATTGACAGGATTAATCCTTACATTTAAATAGAATGTGTAAATGCACAGTATAATTGTAACAAACCTGCTTATCTGCAGCAGTTGGGGCTTCCGTGCCTTGCTTAAGGCACCTGATTCGAATGCTATCAATGCATTGAATGGGGAAATAGGCGAGTGTATTAGACCTTTGAATGGGCGAAATAAGCGACCTACTTACCTACCCACGATTTATCAGACCATTCATTGGGTGTTATCAAGACATACTGACCTACCAACTGACATGACTTAATAGTTCAGTTTAGGTTTCGCTTTTGGTTTCGGACCATGACGGAGGCGCGCAGTCACAGGCGAACTGTCACCCCGTGAAGGACCACCGAGGGAGCTAAGGCGACCGAGTTGCCGTCCTGAACGGTGTGACGTTCGCCTGTGCCTACTCAGCGCCGTTCGAGTTATGTACCGATAGGCACAGAATCGTAAATATTGTTGTGGGGACTGCTCCGCCTCCAAGTAGGTCAGTAGCTCCTGAATGAATGGTCTGATAAATCGCGGGTAGGTAGTAGGTCGCCTATTTCGCCCATTCAAAGGTATATCATTTTTTTCTTTTACCAAATTAGGTAGAAATGGTGTCATGAGTCATGTGACAATGAGCATCAAACAGGGTTCTAATTGGATTCATACATTTGTGGGCGGGCTGGGACCTATTTCCTATCCACGAACACAACAGCCAATCAACAATCATATATAGAGCACACCTCCAAAAAGCAGATTTCTATGTTTTTATAGGCGTTTCTGCGGGCTTTGTATAACGTAGTGGTTCTACAAACACATCAGTGCATGCAGTGCAGGTGGTTTCAGAGAATTACTTCTGTCTGTTTGAGTTTAAACTAAACTGAAAGTCAAGCTGCAGACTGCTTACAAACTGAAAGTCAAGCTCACAATTAAGTCTCGCAGAGCCAGCCAATTTGATATCTCTGCCTAGGCAGAGATCTCTGGAAGTCTGGCTATGTGAGACTAGCTCAGAATAGACCAATAAGGATAGAAAAGCACATTACATATGTTCCAGGAACTCTGTGTGAGTAATGATGCATGATGTGAAGAAATGCAACGAGTGTCATGCTTTATGGCGGTAAATGTTTATTTAAAGTTCTTCACGCCTCCCAGTACTAAACACCACACAGTATAGTTGGCAAGCTTCTAATCCTACGTCCTCTGGGCTAAGATAGTGTAACACAACACCTTAATGTGTCAAAAAACAACTCAATAATATTAACTTCTTACAATAATATGGTACAAGAACAAACCATACAATGCTTAACTTATATTAGTAACCGTTACCATTACCAACTCAAAATAGTACAGGAAAAAACAAAAGAAACATGGTAGCAAAAATGTTCAAAAGGACGCATGGATATTCACACAAATGTAATTATGTATATACAACACCAAGGTCTGAATAATCTGTATAAATTAACGTAACACAGTGACATTCTGGTAGGCTTAGATAAAACGTAGGAATGTTATTGAAACGTTACTGTACTATGAAAGAAATGGAAGAGAAAACAAAGCCATTAAAATTCGCCCACGTCACTCCTCTTGTCTCGGAACTTGTTCCTAGCCTTGGTCCGCGCCTTGAACGCTGCAGAGTTGTAAAGATGCTGCGAGGGCAGGAGAGACAACAGAGAGAGAGAAAAAAAAATACTAGTCAGTATTTTTGTCAGTCACCTAACGATCAGTCACACTATACAAATCCACACTGGGAATACGTGTCGATAAAAAAAATTGCAGACAATGAAAACATCCCAAACTAGAAAAAGTGCTCCTCGGAGCACAGGTCTCCGCCAGGTTATTGTGGCCTCCTGGTGGCGCTATAATAGGCCAATGTGAAAAGGGTGCCATTTATTCTTAGGCCTTTCACGGCAATCGGACCTTGCATTCATGATTTGAGGCATTTTGTTCCAAAAGTGTGTTTTGCTAAATTAGACCTGCTGGTGGCGCTATAACAGGCCAATGTGAAAAGGCTGGCATTTCTTCCTCGGCCTAATGGGAATTTGCGTGTGAAATTGCACGGAAAGCGCAAGCTGCGTTCATGATTTGAGGCATTTTGTTCAAAACGGACAATCCTGCAAATTTTGGAAGCCAACCTTACTTAGCCAATGAGGATGGAATATGGACAATCGGACAGATCCGTGTTGATCACATGACTATAGAGATACTGTGTACCTATTTGCATGACGTTTGGATAAAACCTGTAGGAGTAAAAGGGTTTTGCACAAATCGGCCTCCTGGTGGCGCTATAACAGGCCCATGTGAAAAAAGAAATTTGGGGCAGAGGTTCTGAATTGGCATCCAGGGAGTGTGCGTGCACAGTTTCACAGCGACCGGGCCAACGGTGCCTGAGATTAGCTGTTCACAGACAGATGGACGGACAGACAAACGGACGGACGGACAGGGGGTAAAACATACTCTCTCGCCATGCCTTTCGGCCTGGCGGAGACAACAATGCAATTTCTGCCAAATAAGAAGCTCCCTTTGGCACAAAACCCCTTAAAAAAAACAGATAAATACTCAATAGACAACTTTATCCCTCGAGTATTATCCACTTGCAACCCTAGCATCCCTATTCTGGGGGGAACATTTGCTGAAAATAGCCGATCTACACGCTCAAAATGTCGCAGACGCGTGAGCTTGTAGATGGCCTATTTTCAGTGAAGATATTTGATGTTGAGGGGAAGAAAAAAAAAGCGGTGCTTGAAATGGCTAGACATTTTCTGTGCAGAGGAACTGGAGGTGAGGACGCACCCTTTCAAAGCGAGAGATCTTCATGGCTTTCAGTGTGGCCGAGTCGACCAGCATCGGTGGTCCCAGCTCAAACACATCTCTGATGAACTCATTGGCCTGGGGGAGGTGGAAGGAGGGGAAAGTACACAAGGGTTGTCACAATCATGAAATACATTTTCTTTCATTGTCAAACAAATAATTGCGATTAACAATTTAATTGTGTTTTTGGTATTGAACATTGGGGAATGTATAAATACAAATTACATTTATTTTACAGCGCTTTGTAAACAAAAATTGCACAGGGCTGACATGACAAATAACTTCAATATACAAAAACTTACTGACAATGAGGGTGCCAATATAATAAACCGATGGTGGCCAAAATTGGCCGTAGTTAATTTTACACTTCAAATACAAAAAGGGGAAATAGCCGATCTGCAAACTCACACCATGAGCTTGTAGATCAGATAGTCATTTTTGAAAATATTTGCAAATTCATTTATCAACAGATGAATTTTGACGATTAAGCAAAGTAAGCGCGATTATCTCAAATAATTGCCATCAGGCGATCATGGTACGATATGACATTTCTGCCAGGTGAACAGAGCCTGCTGTACCTGTAGGTGATAGTTCATCCCGGCGCCCACAAATTCTCTGAAGGCATCGTAGGTTCTCTTCCTGACCCAGCTGTCGATGGCCATGCGCTCCGTCCCAAAACGAATCGTCTCTGACTGGAACTGACCTTCCTGTGGGTACATTACAGATACATCAGAGGGAGGCTAAGAAAATAAATCAAAAGTCTCAATGTTTCTGGGTATCGGTATGGCCGAAATATCGATAATTATTGGACTTTTTTGATGACATTGGTATCGCAGTTATGCAGCCAATGTGTCCCGATTTCAACAACATTGAACATGTCATCCCCCAAAATAGCAAATCTACAAGCACACAATTCGCATTGTGAGCTTATAGATCAGCTATATTTGAAAGATGTTGAATATAGGGAGTATTTTTTCAAAGCATTTGTAGTCATTGTTTTGCTTGTAAGTTCAATATTCTCAATTAGTAACTTTAATCAAACAAAATATCGGCCAAATCACTGGTAATCTGGTCTCCAAAAATCAGGATGGCACGCAAAAATCTGGCATTGGTCGGGCTGCGATGAATATCAGGGAAATTCAACTCGACTCTAAATGACGTTCACTCAAGACAAGTGTGCCGATTAGCACTTTTCCACTGCCATAGCTTTGATACATGCTGTACAGTTCCTGAAGCAATTTACATTTTAATCACGTTTGGCAGACGGCAGACGCTCTTCTCCCAAGTGACTTTAATTGAGTCTGACAGAAGCATAAGCTTAACCTGCTCTTGTAAATTGCATTTCATACGTCTACGTCTATGATTCATATTTCTAGATTTCCTGCCACACTGCGCAGTATGTGTGTGTGAAACTGGAAGAGCGTTATTGTTATGTGCAAATACACAGGTCATAAGATTGATTGGGACACCAAGCACCGACCAATAATGAGTCACGCCATCCCGACCATAGAAAAAAGCAAAAATCATTCAGCGTTCCCACTAATGCTAGAGAAATAGAGGGGTTAACCACTTTCAAACTGGCGTCCCGTGGGCCTGTTATTATAGAAGCAAACATTCAACAGAACGCAACACCTGAGCTTTTAGATCTGCCATTTTCACCATGCAGCATCATCATTTGAGAAGTATAAAATAGGGATTACCGACATGAACCCCATTCTGGGGCAAACACTCTGAAAGACACCTCAACACATTGTTATGCATTGGGAGCTTTTAGGTCGGCTATTTTGAAATGAGGGAGCCAAGGATAGAGCCCTGGGGGGGGGGCTCCAGTCAGCTAAATATATATATAGGGGTCAAGTGATTAATGTTGAAAATGTAAACGCTCACCTCCACGGCCTTAAGGACATCCCTGAACACAGACCGCTGCTTCCTCTTGTCAGTCTTGGCTCTGTGTTTGTTGCAGTCTGTAGCCAGTGCGGTCAGCTTGTCACACAGTGCGTCCCAGTCATTAAACTCAAATTCCTAGAGGAGGGGGGGGGGGCAGAGAAGAGAGACACCCTGATGACGATGACAGGAGTGAAGCGATTCCAAAGACAAAACGCTATTAGAAAAAGCAAGTCTTCCCCACCAAGGGGAGGAAGAGTTGCGCAGGTGTACAGATTTACCAACGGACAGAGAGAATGAGCGTTGAATTAATAACACTGCAAAGTCAAATGCACTATGAATTGTGGGGTTGTCCCCAACGATAAAGTCTACATGCTGAAACAGACAAAACATGTCGTCACTGGAATGTCGGGTGGAAAGGACACAAAGAATAGTATGTCCAAAACAGTAGTTTTTCAGGAAATTGAAAAAATTACTTATGTTCCAATAGATCCAATGTAGCAATTTAATCACAAGCGCTTATTAATATTTTTTTCAAGTATTTATAAAGACCCACAGATGGACTTAACTAGTTCCCTTGATAAATGTTACTCTTGCGTGGCACGCTTGTACAATTAAGTTGGGCATTCATTTAAAACAGCAAAAAAAAAAACATAAAAAGTTGAAACATGAAGATACACGGTTTCTGCCAGTTATATAGGACCTAATTTTCCAGATTTCATATCTTGACGTTTCAACGGTGCGACCGTCCGTGTGTGTTAACTCACAGGGTTCATGTCTCTGGCCAGTTCAAACAGCAGGGCGATGGTCTCTCCAGCGGCGATCCTCATGTTGACGTCGTCACTCTCCAGCAGGCCAGGCAGTTTGGACAGGTGTCTGCAAGACACACAAATACAAAAAATACTCCTGTAAGACAGTGGTTCTCAAAACTTTTTCAAGTCAAGGACCCTCAAATTGAAATGCATTTGCTCGCAGACCCCCACCTGAAAAGATACTGTGCTAGGGACCCCCCTTAGAACATTATTTTCAAGATTGAATAGGGTTTTAAGAGGTCAAATTTATTTTGATGCTCTCTCAACCAATTTAGCTGGGGACTCCCTGGAGCCCCCTCAAGGGCCTCCCAGACCCCACTTTGAGAGTCAGTGCTGTAAGAAATCCACGATTCAATCAAGCTTTCCACTCAGAATCAAATCACATTTTCCTCATTTCATTTAGTATACAGGAGTTATCAATACAAACACATTGCTGAAGCCATCTTTGGCCCACAAGTGTGTATACGGTCTCTGGCTTGAAACTCAAGTCTGTAAAGTCATTTTATGAACCATTCGAGGGGGCCGAGTTATGATACGCATACATAAGTATTCCGCGGCTGTGTTTGCTTATGCAAGATCGGGGTTAACAGAAGAGTACACATTTTGTGGCTAGAAAGCTTTAGTCAGTATTTCTTCGTCGTCTTTAGGGAAACCTTGGCGGTGGGCTACAGGCTGAGTACTTGTTTGTGCGCACACACACACACACACACACACACACAGTACTTAGCAGCTATACCAGTCAGCATTTTTTTATTTGTTGAGGATGTCTTTGGAGGGTCACCGACTTAGAAATGCTTAGCAATCTTCAAAAAGTCTGTAAAGGGTCACTTCGCCTGAATCCTATGTTTCTACTGTGAGGACACGTGAAAATCGGACAGAAAACGTATGCAGGCATAAAACGTGACACTAAAATGTGACATCCGACAGAGGGCAAAAACATTTTACATAGGCTGCCGTTGCCTTTAACCACTTAAGCCCCATTTTCAAAAACGTCTAGAAAATAGCCCATCTACAAGCTTCCAACGTATCACATGATTCATGGCGTTGTGAGATTTTAGATCTGCTATTTTCTGTGAGCAAAAACAGGAGGGGCCTAATGTAGAGAAAAAAAAGATAAGTCTGCGCATTGGCAATATGCTCCATGTTCTTTTGTTTATTGTCAATTTGACGTTTCAATCACATTGATCTTCACTATTCCTGAAGATCTATAACAATTAATAAGAAGTCTCGATTATTAGTTTAACCTACTAAAACCGGGAAAGCGTCTGTCATTTTAGATTTTTGCACTGGCTATTCGAAAATAGCAGATCTACAAGCTCACAGTGCGTCACTTCGTGCTGCAAGCTTGTACATCTGCTATTTTTGAAAAATCTTGAAAGTGTGAGAACTACTGATTAAGAAGGCATTTGCAGAATCGGCCTCAGGGTCTTAATGGGTTAATCGAAAAAGTGATCCATAGAATAAATCGGCAAGAAAATAATGGATAACTGCAGCCCTACGTGCGGCGGGCCTTACTTGTGGAGGATGTCTTTGAGCTGGCTGGCGGTGCAGATGGTGAGCAGCAGAGCCCAGGAGAGCAGAGCGTTGGTGTGGAGCTGGCTGGTCGGGGGGCTGACCGAGGGACGGGTACCGTCCGCCCTCACATAGGAGCGGGTGAACAGACTCTCAAAGCACTCCATGGTCCCGCACACGTCCTGGAGGAAAAAGTAGACATGGGATGATGTGACGGGAGTTTTAAATGCACACAGGTATGCCTGCTAAAATGATACACTATTTACCCAGCACTTTTCAAAGACAATTTACAAAGTGCTTCACACTTCAAACCAAAAAAAAATGTATAAAGATAATGTATATGCAATGCAGTCAAGAAATAGGAACATGGAAGAGACAATGAAAATAAAACCTAAGAGGCTTGTCTATTTGTCATAGCATAGAAATTGAAGGATGAAAGAAACGGACGGACGTAAAAATCTGTTTTTAAAAGAGGACACTGATGTAGCTCGTCTTATTTCATTCCACAAATGCTTGACATGTTCTGTAAAAAGGAATTTTAGAACGCCAATGTCAAACATTTATATTCTATTTAATTGTATTTCGACCGTAGAGTGGTCGCTTCACAGCAGGGGTCTTTTACCGGCTGTCATTCAACAACTGTTCCAAAGGCTATTTCTACTACACTGTTCTCCGTTTTGGCTGATCCAGATAATACCATTGATGTCCATAAGTGTAACAAGCCTGCATGTCTTAACATGGACGTTCTCAACTTAACCAGTCAGGATTACTGTACTGTCACTTGTTTAGCACATATCCTTTTATAGAATAGCATCTTGGGGTATAGGGGTGTCTATTCCGTTTGATCATGATCTTTCAATAAAACTTTTGTCAATCCTTCATCTTTTGGGATACATTTTTTCCATTATAGTTCTCCGACTACTTCCACCTAAATCTTCAGACTATGCTCAAGGTTTCTTGTGTGTCTTGGGGAAAAAGTTCTTAAAAGCATTGGAAGGGTGTCTGCACAGTCTTTCCTCCTCCCCCCCACTTCCATTTTTGGAAAAGACCAACGTTTCAAAGCACTGGGAAGATAGGGCAGTGAACTAAATACAAATGAATCAACTGAAAGACGTCTTCTGGCCTGAACAGCCACAATGAACATATTTCAGCGATATGGCCTTCCGTCTTCAACAGGTGCTGGCCATTTTCCCAGTTCTATAAAGACTGACGTTTCCCAGGGGTACCATTTACACTGTAAACGTTAAAGACCGGGCAAGGTACAAAGTCACGACCAATAATGCCAGCCACCGTCAAGCTGGCAAACATCATGGCAGGAGAAGAGTTGCCGTTTCATTCCCTTGAGTCCATGGAATATAAACAACAGATAGAACAGCGAGAGGAAAGGACAACAAACTTACCAAGACGTCGTCTTCTGCAACCAACGTGCACAGGCCCAGACTTGTGGCAACCTAGTACAAAAAACAAAAGATTTGTTTCAGTGTACTTTCTCTTGTATGGCATTCTTCTGCAGACCGGTCAAGTAGATGGGAAGTAGATGTCCACCAGCACAGTGCACCATAACTTTATTCTTTAATTTTTAGCGTATTTCTTTTCTATTCTACTAATGCTTTAATAACCATTTTGTATTGTATTCATATGTTCTTTAGTATGTCTAAATGTCCAATGTACTTATTGTGTAGTGTAAGTCAAAATGTCTTGCGTAAAGCTTTGAATTGCCTTCTTGCTTAAATGTGCTATAGACATTTACATGCCATGCCTTATGGTCGGTCCACAACAAAGATATTGTTTGAAAAATCGTTCCAAGTCAAGTGGACGGCAGAGTACCCCACTAACAACTATAACGACGACTGTGGTGATTGATATACCGTAATTTTCGCACTATAAGCCGCACCTGAATATAAGCCGCAGCAGCTAAATTGAATGATTTGTACATATATAAGCCGCACTGGACTATAAGCCAGCGGGTGTAAAATCCATAGATTTAGGAGGTCCCCTAGTGGCCGTTAGCTGTAAAAATCCATAGATAAGCCGCACCGTTATATAAGCCGCAGGGTCGAAAAATGGGAAAAAAGTCGCGGCTTATAGTCCGAAATTTACGGTAGTTATAATGCTTGGTGTGGACGGCCCAGAACATGCCATACACAAGGCAGCTATGTTCAACAGGACCTCCAGGAAGGCACGGTCAGAGAGCAGTAGACGTAGCTGCTCACCGTTTGTCTGGCTTGGATGTTAGCCGAGCTGTCTGCCAGGATGGTTTTGAAGAGCGGTTTGAGGCTCTTGAACACCTCCTCGCTCTCGATACCCGACCCCAGCTGGATGCACAGGAGACAGGCCAGAGAAGCTGCTGCACGTTGCTCCTCACCTTTACCTGTTGGTGGAAGGATAAAACTAAATTGCAGGACTACCATTTAGGTAGGATAGATGACAATTTGCTTACACAGTCCCATTTTATAATTAGCTGAGAATATTTGGCAGCCGCTAATTGACAGGTGTGATTAATTACCCCGCACAAATCGCAACACCCCCTCATTTAGTGAGTCCCATACGCCATGTGCTCATTGAAGGAAGTTCATTCATGTTCAGTGATGCCGCCAACGCGGCCCGTCGAGTGCAGAGAATACGGTCCCGTGTGAATCTTGCGGAAAAGGAGATATTTTACTAAATACATAATGGATATTATTAAACTAGATGCAGAGCTGACTCCAAGTCTCAGCGAATTAATTATTGGGTGAATACACACGCAGTGCTACAAATAAGAATGCCACCGAGAGGACCCCCCCTCCTTGGAAAAGCATGAGTGCTGTGTGTATATTAATATGTTTGTTTTTCTCCCTCTCATCTTCCAGACTAGTACACTGGTCTTTGGTTAAAAGCTGGGCTGGCCAACGCTACCTGCAGCCATAGTTAAAACCAGGCTAAAATCAATACGTTTTGAATTTCATCTTGAGAAATGTACAGCTAAGCATAAGCACAACAATGACAAATGCTGCGCAATCACCGTTTCTCCATACCGATATGCAATCAAATTGACGATTTACGATGCATCACAATGTCTCAGACACAGACGGAGGAAATCTGCATCTCACATGAACTACATACCAAAGTAGCAAGTACATATCCATCTGTAAAGGACTGACGTCAACATAAACAGCAAGGTCCTTTACGGTAATGACGTAACGCAGCTGTCTATCATATAACGTATTATTCTAAATCATCTTTAAATAATTTGTCTTGCATTATACAGTCTAGCCTGCAACTCGAAATCGATTTTTGCTCCAGAAGCTTTGAGAACCCCAAAAAAAGCTTTAAATGTCAACTCTACTACGTACCTTTCTTGAGGCAGCGCTCAATGCTGTCTGTGATGGTCATCCTCCTCTCGGTAATGAACTCGTACAGGATGCGCGTAGCCATGGCAGTCTTCAGTCCATCTAGCGCCCCCTGTCTGGTTTTAGCACTGGGGGGGAGGGGGAGAAGTAGAAAAATGCTCAATATTGCCATTGTAGTGTCACAGACAACAGGTTCTCCTTAACACATTGAGTGCCAATCGCGTAGATCTACACAAACCTATTTAAAGCCGCCACGTGCCAATCTCGTAGATCTACGCGAACCGCCGGTTCGCGTTGATTTCACCAAAAGTGCACTTTCGGAAATTTTTGATCCATTTCCGGTTCCGGTTTGACCACCGGAAACAGAATTATTTGGGATCCGGTTTTGCCGATCCCGTCGGCCCTCGTTCTAATGACGAAACTGAAACTCCATTTTCTCCTTGTAGTTTTTTCTCCTCGCATATCACTGTTTAACGTAAACCGTTCTAACTACAACAATGGAGCTCCGTTTGACACGTGGTTTTCACTGGTAGAATCAGTGAGAAGTCGGCGATGTTTACAAACAGTGCACAGCTCAATCTTAAGGATTTTAACAAGGTCTATGACGACGTGAAAAAAAAAAGAAAAAACAATAACACGTTGGCACTGGTGAGTACATTATGAGATTAACGTCTGGCATGGAATGTGTTAAAGAGAACCTGGTGGTGGTAAAATGGTTCAAATCACCATCTATAAGACCAAAATAACAGCTTGTACGTGCATAGAACTGATGCGTGACAGTGCACCGTCCCATCTCTCAGCATTTGCACAGTGACTCTAAACCTTTTCAATTTCAAGGACCCCTAAGTTTCATATGCATTAGGCCACAGATACTCATTTCATGCTAAATGGACCTTAAGGATCCATTTGATTACATTTGAGCCCCCTCAAGGACCCCTAGGGTCCCAGACCCCCCCCCCCCCCCCCGCCCATTGAGAGTGAGTTTTCTAGCCGTCACTGAAAAAAATACTGCACTATTTCCTAAGGCGATTCTTAAAAATGTTCTAAATCCTAACAGTTTTTGGAGAAAAAAGAAGAAAAAAATCGTGATTTTTCAAAAATAGCAGATCTACAAGATCTGCTATTTTTGAATAGCCAAAGAAATCTAAAGTGACACAGATGCGTTCCAGGTCTTTATGGGTGAAAGAAAACAACAACGTCCTCTAATTCAGTGGTTCCTCAAATTTGAGGGACACTAACTTGTGAAAATAGCTGAACTACAAGCTCAAAATGCTTGTGAGCACGGGACAGGGATATTATACGTGGGACCCATAAGAATGTGCCCGCGACCGAATAATGGGTTCCGACCCAGTGTTTGGGCAACAGTGCTCTAATTGGAAACAAAACGCTGAAATGGCTTATGGGACCATGAAATGTCACGTTCTTTTCCCCTACCCACACGGGAGACCAATTAGCCACCGTGTGACTGCCGTGTTACGACGCTGTATGTCAGCATAGGGCCGATAAGAACCTGGTCTTTTGTTGTTTGTTTTGGCTGCACGCCGTCACGGTGTTCCGATACGGACACATGACCACGTCCACAGGCCAGTGGAAAAGTCCCACCGTGCGCCGTCCCAGGCCAGTGGAAAAGTCCCACTGTGCCGTCCCATTGTGTTGCTGTCACAATGATAAAACTGTAGAAGGGAAATATGAAATATGAGCTCCAGCTCCAATCTATGAGACACGTGGGTATTGGATAATCCGGGCTCATACCAGGCTAAAATATAGGAGGCTGTCCAACGCGGAATTTCCTCAACGCTAAAATCAATTACACCAAATCAAAGTGACGTACACCCCCAACCCACCCAGCTACGAGTGTTAAATATTAAAAGGGATACATATGCATTATATTTCATTGATATTTGAAGACTAAAGGCTTCACACGCTTCAACTGACCACCAACACAGGCCACTGACTGACTGTAGACTGCTCTCCATGCAAGTACATGGCTTGAATACAGGACATGAATAGAACAGATGGATGGAATTACTGCAATAACATTCATATTTTCCATTAAGCGCACATCACTGACTATGTTTACCAGGGACACGGAAGGGCCAGGCGTTGGCGTTCTTACCGTGGAGTATGTAACAGTAAACAAAACCAACATACAGGGTATCTGCACATTTCTAAAGTGACAATAGAAAGACCTTTTTAAAATAAAATAATAAACCAATAATAAGACCATTACTACGTCAAAAGTAACCAACCAACTATAAATAATTGGCAAGCATAGTCAAATATCTAAAAACAAGAGGCTTTTTTTAAAAAACAGCATATCTACAAGCTCACAACGCCTCGAGCTTGTAGATATTAGGCTATTTTCACAATATTTATCTGTGGAACAGAGTCAAACTAATCAACTCCTACAATTCCAAGTGCTTGTCAGGGTGGAGGGTCAAATATGTTCAAAATATGTTCAAATTTGATTTTTTTGAGGGCGGGTCGCGGCCTGAAAAGATTGGGAACCCTTGTTGTATATGGATGTACTGCTTCGGATTACGATTTTTATTGACATTTTTTTTCCTCGATCTCATTAGCATTTGTCAAGTGATTTACTCTGGGGTCTACCTCTATAGCCTGTGTTGAGAGACAGCTAATCAATATCAGCTGATTTTTATGGAACCCTCGAGGTCAAACTCCAGCCTTACAGCAGCGAAGACAATAAATCAAATGCCATGATGTCATATTATAGCACACACTTGAGGGTACACAGTAAACGGGTTCATTTATCCATTTGTAACTCTACGGGTCCATTTCGTTATATTTGTACACTCTCAAGAGCTAAATCAACACTCTGGGTTTTACTGTGTAAATGTGTTTTTTTGGGTTCCGGACTTTATGTCCATATGAGACAATATCAGCAAACATTATGGTCTTATTCAACTCTTTTTAAAAAAAGGAGGGAAAAAAGGGGGTAATTTGAGTGTTACCTCTTATCCACCGTGCTGTCTATGAACCCCTTCAGCTTGTACTGGAAATCCTCCTGGGCCGTATCCTCAGCCGACTCCCCCCCTGAACACACACACACACACACATATGAGAAACCATCTCAAGCGGATAAACTACACAATATATTAAATGACTTCCTAGTCTCAAAAGCAGGGTAGGGAACCCCACGTGGAATTTATTGAAGGCCATCCCATCTTCTCTGCACAGCAACAGGGCAACTTGACCTTTGCTGCATTGAGGACAAGACATACAGATCCCCAAACAATGGACCTGACCATATTTAGTCTACATATACACACCTAAAAGCCCGCATATCAGGCACATGAGTACCGTTATATTATACAGTCTCCACACGTCGCCCTAATCTGAAAATGCAAACTAAAACTAAATGAAGATTAAAATGTCTGCTGTGAAAAATGGCACTATATCCAGGAATGTATTGAGCAGACTTTTAGTAGCCATATTCACACAGCACTAACCCAAACACTATACTGTAGAAAAATTGTTGTCTATGCCGTTATTTTTTTTGGTATTATGTATTGCGATTTAAGAAAAACTGTAATTACACAATTTCAGATATATGCAGCTTTCCACAGATCTAAAAAACTTTAAGCTCCATTTCCACGAGCTCCATCAGTCTAGCAATGATTAGTGTGCTTTTAGAGGGTTATATAAGGCAGTTCAGTATCCGGGGTGACTTCTTCCACAAAGTCATGAAAACAGTGAACCTTGCCAGTGTTCGTTTTCTATCAAGACGTAAACATGTTTCAGTACAGACTGGCCCGGCCCTTTGCTCTCCTTTGCAAATTGCAACGTCACTATTGCACAAGTGATCAATGCTGTAATGCCATTGTGCAGCCCTAACAGACAGACATGCACGTACACCGACACGTGTACACACCCACACTAGTTCAAACATAAGATTACACAGCATTTACCAACACGTGACCACAGGGCTGTCACAATCATGACATTTTTAGATTATTGTTGTACAAATAATAGCGATTAACAATTTAATTGTTTTTTTGTCATTGGAACATAAACCTTTGTTTTGCATTTTAGGCTTTTTAAACCAAACTTGCATGACAAATAACTAGATTTTATACAGATGAAGGAAATGATTCTGACAATTATGCAAAATAATGAATTGCCAATATCTCAAATAATACCTACACGTCGTGTACATATACACACACACACACACCTTCATCTGCCACACTTGCGTCACTGAAGCTGCCCGTATGGCTGAGGGTCTCGATGGAGGCATCCTCGTCACTGAAAGGCTGCACAGCTCCATGCGTCCCTGGAGAAAAACAAAACAATTCTTTTTCAAAACATTTCCAAAATAGCAGATCTACAAGCTCGCAAATTAGCTATTTTAGCCATGGCTGGGAGAGCAACTCATTGTGCATCTAATCCCCAGTGGTTCTATAAAAAAAGACCCCACTTAAAGGGATACTTCACTCTCGGGCCGGGGACACATTTAAAAAAAATATTAAAAATAAATGAAAAAAGTTATGGAAAATTCATGGCCCCCTCACGACACGCAGTGTCCTACTAATGTGTGAGGGGGCCATGAATTTTCCATAACTTTTTTCATTTATTTGTAATATTTTTTTTAAATGTGTCCCCGGCCCGAGAGTGAAGTATCCCTTTAACTGTGTAGAAATGGAAGGAAATTTGGTTCCATTAGTACACTACGAGTTACAGACCTGTAAGGGTCCATTTGCAACCACCTGAAGGAACACTGAGGGTCCCTGGACCCCACTTTGAGAACCACTGATCTAATCTAATCTTGAACTGCCAGGTAGCAATGTTGGAGACAGTGAAATTCTTGTACATGGACAGAACACTGACACCAACTTATTGGCGGTTACGGCCGTGAATAAATGTTTTAATTGGACGTGCCACAGATAAAAAATGATTTCATTCTAGTCAAATCAGTCTCCCACATTATGTGCTATACAGGAGGAGACGTAATATTTGTCAAGTTATATAACTAGTACCACCTGTGCCAACAGATCACGCAAGGTGAGATAGCTTATCTTTTCCTTGCTCTTTTTCCATGCGTTTCCTTGTCTGTACTTTCCACACTTCTAGGGAAACAAAATAACACTCTGTCCCTTCACCTGGGTCAAGGGCACCCCAGAGTCTTCTGCTGACATGTGTTAAAGAAAAGCACAATAACCCAGAGTTGGATGGACAACAGCCAACCTCCACCTGTACAGAAACCATGCAATTAAATAATTTAACTCCAAAACAGTGTACAAAATGGATACATTTCAACACCGAGGACGTGTAGTGCATTCCTTATTTTGGGGAATACTTTAAATTAGATATGTTGACGTTAAACGGCCCTACATGAGAAATTGCAACGAGAGGAATATGGTTCACACACAGCCGGGCCAAACAAGTCACAACATGGTTGAGCCATCATGTCACATCCTGAATTTCACACGGAAAAAGATACCAGATTGTTCTGCCAAAATGATGCAGAGCACTGCGACACTTCATGTTAGCCATCTTATTTGTCCGGTGCTTATTTGTTTTAGTTGTTGCTGGTAGCAAATTATGATTATACTAAATATGGAATGTTGTCAACTCTACTGACTGGAATGTGACGCTGAATCAGCTGAAAAAAGCTGCCATTATAAAATGCCAGGGTGATTTGACATGTGAATTGTTTTTTAACCAGTAAATGCCACTCAAGAGCAGTCAAGATTAACCAGACATTATAGTAGTCTAAATGCAGTGGTGGTACAAGTACAGTGTTTTAGTTAAGTAAGAGTATCAATACTGCAATGTAGAAAGTAGAAACACATAAAAGTATTCAAAATGTACTTGAGTAAAAGTTACAAAAGTATTGGTATCAAAATGTACTTAACCCACTAAGACCTGGAACACATCTGTGTCACTTTAGATGTCTTTGGCTATCGCGCTATGAGCTTGTAGATCTGCTATTTTTGAAAAATCGTGAAAAAAAAGAATAGCCTCAGGTCTTAAAGGGTTAAAGTACCAAAAAAAGTATACATTATGCAGAATGTCCCATTTCACAACTTTTCAAATGTATAAACATCCTTTGAAAATGTCAGAGCTTTGAAAATGGCAGATCTACAAGCTCTGTGCGTTGTGAGCTTGTAGATCTGCCATTTTCAAACGGCTGAGATGAATATAGGGCTGAAGTGGTTAATGTAGGTTTTGTTAATAATCCAAATCTACAAACTTAGGTTTTCAAATAATTGTAGTGGAGTAAAAGTAGATTTGCCTCTGAGATGTAGTGGAGTAGTAGTAAAAGTATACAAAACCGGAAATACTCCAGTATATAAAAAAAAAAAAAAAAAAAAAAAAGAAGTCTCGCTAGACAAGATTGAAATCTCGAGATTTCAATCTCGTCTAGCGAGACTTTCTTTTTTTTTTTGGGGGGGGGACAGTGTTCTGTCACTATGAACGTCAGATCTCACAAAAAAAAAAAAAAAGAAAAGCTATTAAAATATGTGATCTAACCTAAGGCCTATCCGCGCACCTTTTAAGCTGTGGCGGCTCAGGGGTGGAGTTATGAAATTTTTCTACTGTACCATTCATCCTAAGATATCATAACGTCATAGAAAAGGTAAGAAAACTTTAGTCCAAAATTCTCCTTTAAGCACAGTACTTGAGTAAACTTTCCACCACTGCCTAAATGTAGAATACCTCCCCTCCTATCTGACGACGTCAAAGCCTTTTTTTTTATCTTCACCCTTGTACATGTGGCTAATTGATAGATGGGTTGTCATGCGGTTGGAATGTTGCAGCATGTTGTTGACGTGGACTTCATCCTCCAAAACAACACAAACCAGCTGATCTCAGCCATCCATGTCAGCTTATTATAAGCGACCTTGGGCTTCTTTTTCTGTAAAGTTGCTTGTAAATACCGGTTAGTTGCAGTTATTTGGGCTTGCTTTGAAAGTGTACTTGCTTGTTTAGGCTTGTTTCACAATTGTTTTAAACCAGTCCAGAGGTTCTCAAATATTTTTGATATTTTGTGCCAGGGAGCATTTGTGTTAGAATGTTTCAAAAAATATGCCAAATTTTTATTTCAAGAGTTTTAGAAAATAGCAGATCTACAAGCTCACAACGTGAAGACGCGTTGTGAGCTTGTAGATCTACTATTTTCAAATAGCTGATGTATATCGATTTAAATTGCTTGTGTGGCCTGAAGTCGCTTCTTTTGGGCTTGTTTTCATGGACCTGGCTTATTTCGTTCAAAACAATCTGGCAACACTGATCTCAGATCAGAACCGGCCTGGCACCGCCTTACTTATCTGGCCTGAATAAGCATGGCGTCCTCAATTAACTGCTATTAACCCTTTGACAAACAACCAGACTCTCCCAGATTCACCGAACACACATTATGTACATCGAGACATTGTTCAAGTAGGATGACATCCTATATGGATGTTATACAACGAGATAGCCATCACTCGAGGCCGAGGCTATTCAGATCGGAAGAAAAGAAAACTGGTTATAATCATAGTTTTGTTATAATGGTTAACAGGAAGACTTGACCCAAAATACACTCGCCCCCATCTTTTTCTCGGGCCGCTTGCCCTCAGCGGTTCTTGTATTCGTGCACGTGCATTTGTTTTGACTGAGGATAAGGTTAGAATAAGTTGAGGTTTAGGCATAGTTTTACTGAGGTTAAGTTTAGGAATAAGGTTACGTTTAGGCATAGTTTACAGTTATTTTGACTGTACAATTTTTTATTTTCGTGTATATTTGTCGGTCATTAAATGTTTTGATGAATTGAGTACTAAGGACCCCAATGGACACAAGCCATAGTGCTTTCTTGGGTTTAAATACTCTTAACAGACCTTGTATTGAACTGTACTTCCCTGTGCTTGTCTTTGCAAACTTAATAAGTATTCAATCAATCACAGGTTACGTTCAGGAATAAGGTTAGGTTTGTTTAGGCGTAGTTTACTGAGGTTAGGTTTAGGAATAAGGTTAGGTTTAGACATAGTTTATTGAGGTTATGTTTAGGTATAGTTTACTGAGGTTACGTTTAGGAATAAGGTTAGGTTTAGACATAGTTTATTGAGGTTATGTTTAGGTATAGTTTACTGAGGTTACGTTTAGGAATAAGGTTAGGTTTGTTTAGGCAACGTTGTACAGAGGTTACGTTTAGGAATAAGGTTTGGTTTGTTTTAGACATAGTTAAAGGGTAAGACCACTTTGGTAGAGGTTTGGGTTGTGTAGTTACCTTGCCATGATGTAACTCCAAAGGTGGGCAAGAAATCAAAAATAATTGCTCCATTGATTAGAAATTGATAATTCAAAATATGCTCCTCATTGACTTACATTGTACGGTAAAACAGTTCTCAAAGTCAATCTTTTAGCACATAAATGAACCCAAACATAGCTGATTCAGACAATATAGAACATCATCAAACCCAGTACTGTTTTTTTTTTAAATACAAATGTCAACTTCCTGTTGATTTTACTATTTGAAGATCTGGATCCGGATCCGGTCCAGGTTTTCTACTTATTAAAAATGGCAAAATCAACAGGAAGTTGACATTTTTATTAAAAAAATAAACAGTACTGGGTTTAGTGATGTTCTATATTGTCTGAATCAACTTTGTTTGCGTTTGTTTATGTGCTAAAAGAGTGACTTTGAGAGCTGTTTTACCATACAATGTAAGTCAATGAGGAGCATATTTTGAATTATCAATTTCTAATCAATGGAGCAATTATTTTTGATTTCTTGCCCACCTTTGGAGTTACATCATGGCAAGGTAACTACACAACCCAAACCTCTACCAAAGTGGTCTTGCCCTTTAACTGAGGTTACGTTTAAGAATAAGCCTAAGGTTAGGTTTTTAGGCATGGTTTAGGTCGGTTACGTTTAGGAATAGCAGGTGGCGACCTCGGCGACTGTGTTTTGGGGCGAGCGTTTTGGTATTGAATGGCGCCATCCTGACATTACGCGCCACGTCTTCTTCAGCCGGTTTAATTATGTATATTGTAATCACTCAAAGCGAGCAGTTCACATTACCACGTTTATTCCAACAACAACTCAGCCGCAACGTCAAACCCCAGAGCACGTTAGCGTTAGCTTGCGGTCGTTTAGCGGTAGTTAACACTAGCGGACTACTTAACTTGCATCTAAACAAAATAATCGTCGTCACAACAAAAGGTTAAGTGTTCAAAACACACGGTGACAACAAGTCTATTGAATTCTTTGTCTTAATGTCACGGTAGCAGAGCCACCTGGGCTTTTCCTGGTCCATCACAGGCCTGAGCATCTGTAGTTCTTTAAACGACCACTTTCTGCGGGAGCCAATAGCCCCCCGGCAACACTCCAATGACTACAACTCCCAATATGATGCAAATGCCGACTCCAGCGTCTCTTAGGCCAAAACAACCCGGGTCGCCCGATGCAGCCACCTGGGGCTTTTTCTGGTCCATGAGATGACAGGCCTGACAGTTTTCCATCTGTAGTTCTTTAAACAACCACTTTGCATTCGAGCCAACGGCCCCGGCAACACTCAAATGACTACATTTCCCATGATGCAACGGGCTAACTTTCATCATCCAGGCCCAAAACAACCCGGGTTGCCTCGCCCCCGCTTTGCTTACCCCGGTTCTTCTTCTTAGATCTCGGCATTTTTTTTTTCTCCGTTGCAGAATTTCTTTAGATACGAAGCGTGTTGATCTCAAATCAGCCAATACACTCGCAGCCTTTATTGTATTGTCTCAGAAAGTGGAAATGTTCCCGCGGCACGGTGGACAGAAAGGAGTTGAAAGCGATCCTGGAAAAAGAGTGTGGCGCGAGACGATACATTTTCCCTCATCAAACAGGGCTGTGTTGCTGCGGCTGGGTTCTTATACTGACCGGCGTTGCCACGTTCTGTGAGAGAAACAAGCAACCAGGTCTAGGAAAACACGCCCAAAGGTAGGCCTGTCACAATTGTTACATAATCGTCCGTCCAATCGCAATTATTTGAGATAATCGTAATCATTTTTTGCATAATCGTACAAATAAAAAACGCGTTGAAAGCTTGCAGATCAGCTAAACTTTAAAAAAATATATATGTATATATTACATTAATAAATACGTCAGCAATAGAGCGTCGCAGTTCCCGCCCACTTCCTGTTTTTTTTGGTGCCGGAAGAAAAAACTCAATGCGTTTTTCCATTGACATTTCCAAAAATATTTATATCTATTAATTTAAGCCTCGAATCAAGCCATCATGAGAGGACATGAATCATGACCATAAAACGTTTTTTTTCTGTGATTTTTTTGTATTTTATATTTAATTATATGATATACTATATTTAATAAATACCCTTTGTTTTGCCGTTTTCAAAAAAAAAAATCACAGAAAAAAACGTTTTATGGTCATGATTCATGTCCTCTCATGATGGCTTGATTCGAGGCTTAAATTAATAGATATAAATATTTTTGGAAATGTCAATGGAAAAATGCATTGAGTTTTTTCTTCCGGCACCAAAAAAAACAGGAAGTGGGCGGGAACTGCGACGCTCTATATCTTTGTATATTTAAGTTATTTGTCATGTCCCCGGCACAAAACACTTTCCTGAAAATGTTTGAGAACCACTGGTTTAAATAATAACCTTTTTTTTTGGAAGCAAGCCTAAAAGCAAGTACACTTTGGAATTAAGCCAATTTTTTACAAGCAACTTTACAGAAAAATAAGCCCAAAGTCGCTTATAATAAATGGACATGGCAACACTAACACTGACAGCGGGCGGGTCACATGGGAGGTTTTCCCGGCAACGCGGACCAATCAACGCGCTGGTTACGCATCGTGATGTAAACTAAACATGCTGCGTGCGTGTGGTATGTGACGACCAGAGTGCTCTGCTCTGGTGACGACCGCTGACGACACACACAGGACAGTGTTGCCATGTCCGCTTATTATAAGCGACTTTTGGCTTATTTTTCTGTAAAATTGCTTCTAAAATATTCTGAATATTCCACATTTAATTGCAAGAGTTGTTCTTGTAGATCGGCTATTTTCAAATAGATGCATTGCATATAGGTTAAAGTGCTCATGTGTCCTACGGTAAGTTGCTTCTTTTGGGATTGTTTTCCTAGACCTGGTTGCTTATTTCTCTAACAAAATATGGCAACAATGCTCTCTGTACTGTTAGGTTCCCAAACAATAGACCGCCGAAGTCTGACGTCATTTACACATCCTTTGTTTGTCTACCTGGTTCGCAGTTTTCCACCCCCGTTCTGAATCCCATACACGTATTTAATATCGCGTCAAATAAGAACTGTGTTCCAAAAATAAACACATGACCCCGGCGTGTTGACTCTTATGGATATGAAGCATCAACTGACGGTGAGAAAACGCTAATGTTACTTCCGCCGAATTAGTTACATTTTCGCCAGAAACAGACTGTATCAAATATAAGTGACTGACTATCATAAACGATACAGAACCTCCTCCCTGACAATAACGCCGACACGCGGTGTTTATTTTTGGACCACAATTCTTATATGAGACGATTCTAAGATGACCCAATGTTATTCTCCATAGAGAAATTACTTCCGCAAACCTGGGGATGAACGAGTGACGTCAGGACTTCGGTGCTCTATAGCTGCAGGGGCCCAATGTTATGGGTCGTGTCGTGAGTCCATTTACCACAAAAAAAAAGTTTAAAAGAATAATAAAATAAAAAAATATCTAATAAAAACAATATATATATTTTTTGGAACTTCAAAAGAATATCCCCCAAAAATATATATATGATACTTTTTATAATTGTAGTAGTTCGTTTTTTTTATATAGTTAATTTAGGAAGGAAAGACGGGTTGCAGGGATAAAGAGGCCGTAATACTAAGGTGGTTGGGGGGTGATTGAGTTCAGACCTGAGTTCCACAAATAGCTGATGTGATAAAGGGGAAGTTGAGCCACTTGTGACATTGTACAGTGATAGGTACAGTGACTATAGCCTACAGTATATTCACTCATTCATAGATACAGTGTAGATAGTATCCAAGCTCATTATTGTTTTTAATTTGCATTCTTATTTATCCTGGTTTGGTCCTTGACTCACCTGTATACTCCTGTGTTTCATTCTGACTGCAGTTGCTGCTATATTACTTTTTTTTGATTGATTGAATACTTAAATTAAGTTAATTAACCCCATGTCTGTGCCGAATCTGGGTTGAACGAGATCAGTGGAGTTCCCTCACGTTATTGAAGTAGTTTGACAGGTACATGCTGGGCACTGGTCCCTTGAGTAGCCTAAAGGCCTATTCATACTCGACGTAAAACCCTTAAGTAGGCATAAGGAACGGAGAGGGAGACCAAAAAGGGGAGGGGGGATGGGGGGTTTGTCCGTCGATTATGTCATCCGTCAGGTTGAGCTCTGAGCTCAACCTGACGTACCTGACGTACCTGACGTACGTTCACTGCTTCCCTCTGGAGGATGGATAGCCTCTTGGCCCTAATCACGCATAAGAAACGTGTAAAACTGTGAATGCACTGACGTACCAGTTCCTCACCCCCGACGTACGTCAATCCCCATCTCCGTCTAGTATGTACGCCACTTATCTTGTAGACCAGGCCCATTGTAAGTTGCTGTACTTTGTCCTCTACCCTGAGCCATCCTACGCTTGCATAATGAGCAGGGGTTAGATGAGTTGTAGATGTAAGGCCAAGTAACCTGACCAGTTTGTTTTGAGAGGTCTGAAGTTTTGCTTTTAATGCCTTTGAGCCTTTGAGGTGCTAGAGTACCATGAGGTTCATGCATAGTTAAAGTGACATTGAATGAGTGCTCCAGCTAGTGTCCTCGGTGCATTCCTGCTGACCAACAAGGAGATCTTGCCCAAAAATCGTGTTCTTTGGTTGACTTTCTTGATTACTTTTGTTGCAATTGTTTCACTGGAAAGGTTGTTCTCTAAAATATAAGCCAGGGGTAGGTCATTTCTTCTTTCCTTGTGATAACATTGTCATCCACTCTGACCGTAAAGTCTTACTCAGCCTTACTCAGGTTAATTTTGGACCCAAAAATAATGGATTCAGTTTTACCCAGGTGCAATGATAGTTTGTTATCAGCGAGCCATGTGCAGATTTTACCGAGCTCAGAGCTAAGGGCTTTTTCAACCTGTAATTTGTCCTTGTCGGAGACCAGAAGTGCAGAGTCATCCATGAACAAGAACAAATTGCAGTCACATGCTGATGTCATGTTGTTAACATGAATTAGGAACAGCAGCTCACTGGTAGGGGGAGGACAGGGTTCCGTTCACATCCACCACCTGTCTTCAAGTCTCTCCCCCTAGAATGCTTGGATGTGCTTTACACACCATATAGCCCAGAATGAGAGGGAACCTGAATTTCCCTCCAGTGATCAATAACTTTATAATAAAGTGTATTCATATAGCACTTTTCATACATAAGAACACAGCCCAAAGTGCTGTTATACAACAAAAAGAAAGGAACACAAACACCAGTGAAGTCTATACAAAAGAATAAAAAAGGAATGGGAAAACAAAAACCTCTCTGGTTGTCCTCGGACATTCAATACAATAAAATCAGCAGCAGATAAAAGCTAATTAAAAGCTATTCAGTTGTCTTATAAAATGCTCATTAAAAACTAAATTGAAGAGTGTTTTTAACGGGTTCTTAATAAGGTTTATGAGCTTGTTTCCTTGATTTCTTGAGGTAATTTACAATTTGCACAGATTAGGGGCATGATTATAAAAGCAGCATCACCAGCTTTCTTTTGGCTTTGGATGGTAACCTCCAGTAATCCAGCTGCAGAGCAGAGGACCTGAGTGCTCTTGGGGGAAACGGGGCATACAGGTTGTCAGCGAGTCCCACCAATTTGGTGCAGTAAAATGTTACCATATATGTTTACCAGTGATAGAATATGACCTTCTCACATGGTGTGAAGAGAAAACGTTTACTGTGCCTAATGAGGAATTTGTTTGGTGAAAGTTCTGAGAAACGTATAATTAATGTGTTGAGTTGTGTAGGTGATTGTGAGTTGAGATTGGTTAAACACGAGTTGAAGGATTTTGAAGTCAATTCTAAATGATACAGGGAGCCAGAGCAGAGCAGTTAAAACCGCTTATCTTACTTCATGTGCACCAGTATTAATGTTTTGTAGTGTTCATTTCTTTCTTCTTTTCAACAGAAGCTTGAAATGGTCATTTTGGTTTCCTGGTTTCTGGATCTCTGGATTTATTTGAAGGTTCATCGGCAAACTCTGATTTAGTCATCAGTTTAGCTCAGTGCTCATGCACTCTCTCTCTCTCTCTCACCTGAGCCCTCAATGCTTCAACTCCCACTTCCTCTCCCGGATACGGGTGAACGTGAATAGAAAAAGGCTACAAGCCCTGGGAATCCCTCCAGGCTCAAGAATTTCTTGCAATTTGAATTTGAACCTTTATTGCCACGTGGCCATGACTGCTGGAAACTGCCTTAAACTACCTTTGTTACAGCTTGAGGGAATGGAATTGTGGTACAAACACACGGGCGTGTTGAATAAGGGTTTTACGTTTTTACAAATTCTCAGAGCCCTGAGCTGACGGGAGCCCCAAAAGTGAATACCATGGTGCATAGACTTTATTTTCTTTTTTGCTTTTCACCCCTTTTTCTCCGCACACATTTGTGTGCGCCCTAGAGTACATTTTCATTCAATATTGGTGGTTTGATGTAATGTCATGGGGGCCCAGAATGAACTTCTGTCAGTCTGTCTGTCTGTCTGTCTGTCTGTCTGTCTGTCTGTCTGTCTGTCTGTCTGTCTGTCTGTCTGTCTGTCTGTCTGTCTGTCTAATGATTAAAGGTGAGCATATGTACTATAAATGGAACCAAATTATAATGGTAAATAGAGAGACTGTAGAACAGTGTCTGCATTTATAATGTTAAATCCTTTAAGAGGCAGGCAGGGAGTTGTGTGAATAGTTTGCTCATTTGCATTTCAGGCAAAGCTGTGTATGCATGGGCGTTCTTCCACCATTATACAGATCAGATGTCCCAACAAGGACGTAGAGATGAGGTGACCATGTTTTGCACAGCTGGATTCATTCTACAAGGGGGACCCAGGATATTGTCAGGAATGCAGCCAATGGACAGAGTCGACAAAGTTATCATTTTCAAACTGAGGTCAGGCTTCTGAAACATTTGTTAACTTATGAATAACATTAATTTGCATAAGGAGAGATAAAGAACCATAATGGCTTCAATCCAGTATAATGATGATAAAATAATATTTTATCAACATATTATGTCATGTGACGACCAGAGCAGTTCATGACATCAAGACATGCAGAATGCAGATCAATTGCTCTAGGCACTGAGGAGAATTGGGCGATTTTGTGCACACAGCACAGACAGAGCTACAGAGGCACAGAGCTGGCACAGAGCTTTGGTTAGTTATTGGAGGATTGGAGGATGTTAGCTTCCTGTTGATTTTACTATTTGAAGATACAGATCCGGATCCACGGATCCAGTCCGGGGTTTCTTCCAAATAAAAATGGCAAAATCAACAGGAAGTTAACATTTTTATATAAAATAAAAAAAACAGTACTGGGTTTGGTGATGCTCTATATTGTCTGAATCAACTTTTTTTATGTGCTAAAAGAGTGACTTTGAGAGCTTTTTCAGCGTACAATATAAGTCGATGAGGAGCATATTTTGAATTATCAATTTCTAATCAATGGAGCAATTATTTTTGCAAGGTAACACAACCCAAACCTCTACCAAAGTGGTCTTGCCCTTTAACCACTTGAAACCCAGTCAGCGTCCATATTCTGGAGGGAACAACTGTCTCATGTGATGACTAGTCTTTACCTTTAAGAGGAGGAGGCGTGTATGTATGTATGCAGGCTGTATATGTAGTCCCTCGGGCAAAGAGCACGGCCATCATTGCTGCACTGTGGCACAGCGTGAAGCCTGAATAATTGATTATGTAGAGAAGAGGTTGTGTGCACAGTGAAAGACATAACTCAAAGTGACGCATGAAACAGGAACCACGTTATAAACTGACCCTAATCTAGCTGTGTTTGTTTGTGTTCTTAACAAGATAAATTGTAGAATAAATCATGCCATATAGCATGTAGTGTACAATTCCCCAAATAGAATTGGAACCATTGGAGAAAAAAAAGCTATTCATTGTGGTTTTAACCACTGAAGCCCTATTTTATACTTCATCATACGTTTCAGGTGAAATTGTGAAAATACATGTCACGATACGCTGTGAGCTTGTAGATCGACTGTTTTCACTATTTTTGAAGGGTTTAGAATAATATATTTTTTAAACATGCCCAAAATATGGACACCAGGGCAAAAGTGTTTAAAGATCCTTAAACAGACTTGTAGTTTGCCTTCATATTCAGACAGATCCCAGTTTACAGTATAACAATGTGCATGTTAGCTATATGAGACATGTATATAACCCTGGATGTATATACATGGGCCTATCAACACACATTTTAAAAGTGTCTTCGTCACTAGGGGGAGCCATTCTTTTTCTAATTCAAATGACAAAACCACCCACTCTGACACTCAGCAGCATACCAAGCAATTTCAAATTCCCATGGATCTGTTTTTGATGCATAATTTAGTGGAGAGAGGTGAACTGTTCGCTCCCTGGTGAGCAGACTCTCTTGCCTTAAACGTTTAATGGTTTCAGAACATGCAGTGCAAATTAATATGAAACACTCAAACCAATGCTGCTTCTGTAAAAAAAGAAAAAGAAAAAAGAAGCCCACAAGGACTTCAGAATGTTCTGATAGGCGTAGGAGTAGTAATGGACACGAGTAGATGAATTTATGTTTATACCTTTGCAGGGAAGTGTTTTTTTTTGTGTGTGAAATCAAAGCATTATGGATTTGTGATGTATCGTTTCCCTTTTTTAATCTCTGGTTATCTCCTAGTTGCCCCTTCCCCATCTGAATGTGTGTGCATGTGTGAGATAAAGAGAGGGAGAAAGAAAGAGAGAGAGAGGGGGGGGACAGATAGACAGAGAGAGAGGGAGAGGGAAAGAGAGAGAAAGTGTGTGTGTGCGTGTGTGTGCGTGAGTGAGTGTGTAGAGTAGACTCACCTGCCAAAGGAAAAAAAAAACTTCAGGGGATCAGAGGGGAAAATAGAGTATGCTACCCTCCTTTCCCTCTCTCTAGCCCCAACCCTCATGCCCACCTCACAACCCCCGCCCCCCCCCCCCCCCACAACCCCCTCTCCCCCTTCTAGTCCAGACCCACTCAGCATGCGAGGCAGGCTTTCCCTCCAAACCTGGCCTCGGAAACCCATGCTTTTTTTTTTGTTACTCCAAACCTGATCCTACAAGAATACAGATCATTGCTAAAGTAACAGTGCAGAGAGTGAGAGAGGGACAGACAGAGAGATGGACAAATTGAAACTTTGACAGACCTACAGTAGAAAGATCTACAGAGATGGTGAGAGAGAAACGAGCAGTGAAGGAGAGAGATATGAATTTGAAGAGAGAGAGAGGGCGATTGAATGGAGAGCTGATCAAAAATGGAAACATTTCTGAATATTAATTTAATGTGTGAGCGCTACTGTCCTTTAATAATTCATCCTCTGGCATGGCCCGGAGCGATGCAGAGAGACTGCAGGGGGTGTGAACCCCGTAGGGGAGTTGGAGAGCGCTCTTTTTTTTATATGTCAAACGCATACCAAGACTGACCTTGCAAGCCCTCTGAATGTCTGTCTTTGTGAGAGGTAGTAGTAGTAGTGTGCCATAAGATGAACTCATGGTCAAAATGGTTACTATCAACTGTACAGAAAGGCTCTAGGCTTACATTTCAACCTTTCACACAGATTATCAATCACTCATGAGGTAAGCTAGCAAACCCTTTCTCTGAGATCCCCAAAAAGTGCAATTAAGCACTGTCTAGCACATCTGGCATCCTGTTTTTTGGGCATGTCATTATAGGCGAAAAATATAAAAAAATCACACCCAGTGTGAAGTGGGCGGTGTCTTGCTAGCTAATCACAATACTGAAAGGGCCAGTTCTAGGAAGACTTTCTATTTTCTTCTCAATATCGGTTTTCCCTTTTCTCATTTCAGCCATAGTGATCTTTGAGTTCTTTTTTACTGTTCTCACGAAATGGACAGCATCTAAGTTAAATATACTAGTGTTACATCAAAGTGGTTTTAGATTAATTTCATCATATGTCTCACTAGCCAATCACAGCATGTGGAATTGGAGCACTATGTCATTGTTGTTATTTAACAGTGGTCATCACGGTGATGGAAGCTCACTTAAAAGAATACAATTTTTTTTTAATACCCTTTCCACCCACAATGTGTGATTCACTTAAAAAAACCCATAAATGTGTTTTTTTAAAGTGCATAGTCCTATTTATAGTGTCATGTTTCACTAGCCAATCACAGTCCTGAATAGACTGTGATTGGCCAATCACGGTGCAGGGTTAGGTGGGTACACTGGTGGCCAATCACAGCGCAGGATTGGGGGGTGCAAATATCCAAACCTCACATATAGGGGCGGTTTCACCGCCCACAAATCACACCCAGTGTGAAGTGGGCGGTGTGGTCATCACAGTGGTCATCACAGTGATGGAAGCTCACTTTTAAAAAAAGTGTTTTTTTTTAAGTGCATAGTCCTATTTATAGGTTATTAATTTCATCATGTGTCTTGCTAGCCAATCAAAGTGTTGAATAGAGTCAGCCAATAGAGTCAGCCAATCACAGTACAGCTAGGGGTGTACTAATGCTAGGCGTGTACTAATTATGAGCCAATCACAGTACAGCGAAGGGTGTACTAATGAGGTGTCCCAACCCCACTTATAGGGGCGGCTACACCGCCCAAAAGTGTAAAACAGGGCTTACGTGGTTAAAAATGTGAATACATTTGTAATTTTAGACCAAACTATTCTATACCTGCATTTCCTAATACTGTCCGTACGGGCTATGGGAATGTGACTTTGACTACAGATGCCATAGTACCACACCATGGCCATCCATCCGGGCTATAGGACTGCAATTGTGAATACAGATCCCCAGAAAAGTGTGTGAAAACGGTGTACATTTGGGAAAAGTAAAAAATTGCCTTCCTCACTCCCTGCACATGCCAGTGGACAATGGCTATGTGAAAGTCCAGATCGCTTGGTCAACACACTGGGGAGAAAAATGGATAAGGATGGATGGACCGAGATTTTTTCATTTTATAGTAGGATACCTTAGCATTAACTGGCGCCCACTCCACTCAGCTGTCCCAAGTGAAGTGGGTGGCAGCCTGAATTCACATGATTTACTCACTATAATTAAGTGTCACACAACCCCTACTTAGAATGATCCATACACCGCCCTAACTACCTGTTTTCCCCTTATTTACTAATTATCACACCTCTGCCTGGCCATATCAACAAACCATGACATGGCAAAGCGTTTTGTTGAGGGGTATGTGTGCATATAGAGGGTATTTGGAGGGTGGGAGTGGTCCGTAGTTTATCATAAAAGGTGTTGTATTGTTTATGTGACAGCAAACTATCAAGGCTGTCATTGCCATTACCCCTTCAAGTCCAAGTCCTCCATTCACATGCCCAACCTAAGATGCTCGCAAAGACAAATAGTCCTAATATATAATAGTCGATCTTCAAGCTCACAGCTTCAGCTTGTTGATCTGCTATTTTTGCCAAATGTTTGGCTGTTTTTGCTGGATGTTCGCCACTAGACATGCCCAGAATATGGACGCTATCGCTATAAGGTTCATGTTAGACTGCACAGGCTCACATGAACCTTTAAGCTTTTAGTAAACATCTCTGACATGGAGAAAGAGAGCGAGAGAGAGAGAGAGAGAGAGAGAGAGAGAGAGAGAGAGAGAGAGAGAGAGAGAGAGAGAGAGAGAGAGAGAGAGAGAGAGAGAGTCTCTTTACCTACTTGGCACCTGCGCAACATTTCTAATGAGGTAGCTTGTTTGACTGTCTTGATCACAAAAAAAACATTACCGCATTACTGGCTCATTTGTACATATATTTTGCTCATCTTCACTCAGAGTCTATTAACCTTTAATATAAATGTCCCTCTGCTATGAAGAAAGGGAAAGGAGGAGCGGGGGGGGGGGGGGGGGAGAGAGTGAGAGATGAAAGCAAAGGTCTAATTTTGTCTGAAGCATGTGGTGGTGACCCACGCCTATGCCTGGGGCCCTAACAGCAATTTTAATTGATCAAAGGGAGTGAGAAAAAAAATGAAAGAACAGAAAAGAGAGAGAGAGATGGGCAGCAGGGGGAGAGTGGTTAAAAAACGAAACAAAAAAACAACCCGAGTGCCCAGATACTACAATACCACAGTTCAATTCAGATGCTCTGAAAGATGCCCAAATCTCTCCCTAGCACAGAGTAATGATGCTCCACGCAGGGGCGAAATTTCTGCAATGGCGCACCCTGACCCTATCAGAGCGATACAGACATACAGTGTATTCACAAAATGTAGACTATCATAAAACATTATCAATAGATGTCGCTGTTGGTTGCAGAGGATGGTTGATCAGGCTTCCTGCTGTTCTCACGCTTGACCGTAGCCTTGGCTTTCCATGCCTCCCGTCGAAGGCATCTGGATGGCTCGCCTCCCTAATGTTTGGGTGCTGATAAGCTTCTATGAGACTATTGTCTAAAATAAGTTGGCCAAGGCATTTTAAGTTTCTATTTACTAGGAACTAACACACCGAATCCTGCTGTGTAATTTGATGGCATTGATATCCATTTAAAGCTTCTAGTTATTACTAGTTAGTATTACAATAAGAGTATACGATCGTTTAGGCCAAAAAACATCACTATCTTTATGAACTAATATTAATTTTTGAGGCACCACTAGTATTGCCTGTATTTTCAGTGAAACACTCCCTAAATAAAGGGAGTGAGAGAGAGAGAGAAAAAGGGCCTCTTTAAACTATGATCTCATCTCATGCTCTGATAAACACAGTTTTGTTTTAATATAAGGTTGTATTGACGCAGTTATACTAACACTCTACACTTTTAGTCCTACAAATGATTAAAATATACGCACAGTATAAAAAGTCTATGTATCAATGTGTGGCTTAAGTGATCAGAATAGCTGAACTTAGAGCAGTTATATGTAAATAGCAGGATATACACATGAGCCACTATAAAAATGTCAAAACATCATATGACCAGGCCGTAGCTATAAATCAAAGGTCCTCTATTCTAGATTTTTGTATTAGTTCCCCCTTTTTACTCTTCTAACCTCCTACATTTATGCAGTTTTCTACAGACACATTTATTATACTTCTAGACTTTAATTCTAATTTTCCTTCCACCAGACACACTCACAGGGCAGAAAGACACAGCAGTCTTAACCCCTCTTTGAACGGCCGTAAATAGAATTAGCCTGTCAGCAGGACAAGTGTCAATTGTCTGCTTTATGTTGCTTTAAAGCTGAAATCCGTAACTTTCATGTCCTAACCGGGATTTGAAACCTGGTCACCCACGCAAGCGCCAAAGATTCTATTGCTGAGCAGTAACAGAGCTCATTAGGGACGGCGAGATATTTCCCTTTGAATTTCATGCAATACCTAGTTGTCCCTGACCACAGGATGGAAATGTCTCAATTGAAGTGCATAGAGACATCCAATCACTGCAGTTATTGGTTAACAAAACATCTTATTCACAAAAAAGTTATGGATAGCAGCTTTAAACGCACTTTGTGGAAATGCACATTAACGCAGCTTTTTCACACTTGCTCGGTTCCATGTCTGCATCATGGTTTGCATCAGATACAGCCTTATGTTTCACGGTCCCGTTTCAATTGAAAAGAACCCCCTTCCGAGGGAGCCCGAGCCCCAACTGAGTCAGTCAACCCCCCATCTTGTCAGTCACAACCGACACACAAGAATGTAATGATCAGCTGCAGTGTACTAAGTCAGAATAATCAGATTCAGTCTACTGTATAGCAGATCTACAAACTCTTTATTTACAGTCTTTGAGGAACATGTCCGACCAATATTTTGCTGCCTGTACTGTACCCGCTTGAATGAGAGACAAATAAACCCTTCTTGATTCTCTGAACAAAATGAAATTTACAGGTTGGCTTCACCTTGTTTTTCCCAATTTCACTCTCAAAAGATGCAGACGTTAATTTTCCCGCATGATCTGTCAGAAGGATCTGCATTGAAAGGATTTTACACAGGCTTTTCTGGGTATAGGTAGGAAAATATCCCTTAGGCTCCACACACCACGCACGCACACACACACACACACACACACACACACACACACACAGCGCACACGCACACGCACACGCACACGCACACGCACACGCACACGCACACACTCACGCACACACACGCTGGCAGTAACTCTGTGGCCAGATAAGGTAATGCAATTGTCATCTGGCTGTTTGATTAAATAGATTAGAAACACATTTAGCAGCTGGCTGTGGCTCAGAAATGGAGCTAAAAGGCCTCCTCACCTGCTCTGCTGTGCTCTCCTCGCCAACCACAGCCTTCACATGAAGAACAGAACCACACGCCATGTTCCACCTGCTTCAATAACCCACAATCTACCAAGCAGAATGCTGTTAGATGGCTTGATGTGCACACAAATCAATGAATGAATAATGTAGCACATCATGTGACAAATATGTCCCTCTGATTACTGTAGATCATTTAAATGCACTGTAGGCTACTGATCTTTTGATTTCCTCTGGTCTTATCATTTGACATGGTAATTAATAGCTTTATGGTTAGTATAGGTGTCAACTGTTCTGTTTTACCCATTAACCTTTTATGTTTGTGTTACACAGGATCATACAGAATGTAATGTAATTGAATGTAATGTAATGTCATTTAATTGAACGACAATGTCCTTGGGACCTATCGCACTGCAGTTTAAAGCCATTTAATCTAATGTTGCTTCTCACTTAAACGATTAAGCAACGTCCTTCCGTGTGTGTGTGTGTGTGTGTGTGTGTGTGTGTGTGTGTGTGTGTGTGTGTGTGTGTGTGTGTGTGTGTGTGTGTGTGTGTGTGTGTGTGTGTGTGTGTGTGTGTGTGTGTGTGTGTGTGTGTGTGTGTGTGTGTGTGTGTGTGTGTGTGTGTGTGTGTGTGTGTGTGCGTGCGTGTGTGTCCTTCTGTCTGTGTACAGCTAATCTCCGGCACCGTTGACTTGATTGCAGTGAAACTGTGCACACACACTCCCTGGATGCCAATTCAGAACCTCTGCCCCAAAGTTTTCACATGGGCCTGTTATAGCGCCACCAGGAGGCCGCTTTTTGCAAAACACATTTTTTGACAGTACTCCTACAGATTTTGGCCAAACATCATGCAAATCGGTACACAGTATCTCTAGTCATTAAACGAAACGTGTCTTTCAGATTCCATCCTGATTATCGAAAAATAGCTTCCAAAGTCTGCAGTAGTGGCTCGTTTTGAACAAAATGCCGCAAATCCTGAACACAGCGTCCGATTGCGGACAAACTTTGCACGCAGATTCACACTACGTTGAGGAACAAATGCCACCCTTTAACATTGGCCTGTTATAGCGCCACCAGCAGGTCTAATTTAGCAAACTGGAACAAAATGCCTGAAATCATGAATGCAGTGTCCGATTACCATGCAAGGCCTAAGAATAAATGGCACTCTTTTCACATTGGCCTATTATAGCTCCACCAGGAGGCCACGATAACCTACCTGACGTGATTATTATTATTTTTGTAGACACACTATTGAAAATATAATCCATCACTATTGATAAAATATACAAAAACATTCTAACTAAGGTTGAACATTCTTCGTTACTTAAAGCATTGATTTTAGAGAAAGTAATCATAAATCTGTGTTTTTCAAACACTGACATTTTTTTGTTGGCCATAATTGTAGGCTGCTGGTGTTTTTAAAGATTCAGTTGCAAAGTTATGAATGTGAAAGTTACATTATGAGAAATGTCTCTCCAGCACACAGAAAATACATTTTCAGGTACTGTAGGTTGTAAATGTCTATGCAGTGTTCCAGTTTGAATTCCGTCTGCTCATTTCTTTGTGTCATAGCTTCTAATTTCACTTGTTTAAACTGTATCCTGTATTAATTTTCTCTCTTAATTGGATAAAATTGTTATCCCAACCTGAAAAGGCATTTTCTGTTTACTAAAAGAGCTGGAGAGAGACAGAGTATGAGAATCCTTTCATACGCCAAATATCGAAAATAATCTACAAGCTCACAACCCACGTGACGTGTAGTGAGCTATAGCGAGTTATATTTGACAAATTAGAAAATCTTTGGAAATGTACAACATTTTAGAAAAAAAAGACATTGTTGCCTGTGACATGTTCAAAATAGGGATGTCACTTTGATAGTGGTTAACGCGTTTTCCACTGACAGTAAGACAGGCAGCTCTTCCCACTGAATCAAGCTGAGCTGTTAGAAGCCTTGCTCACTTCCATTTCCTCAAAAACAAAAACAAATCTCCGTCGCCATTATGTGAATTTCCTCCTTATCCTATAGTTTCCCGCCCCCCTCCCTGCCCCGTCTGTCGTGGGACAGAAGGCGGAAAAGACTGTCAGGAGTGTATTTGAAATGAGTTCAGACTTCCCTATGTTGGAGGTTCACCCAAGAGTCAGCCAATCCTTGGAGACTGAAGAGGCTGAAACTACGTTTGTAGTTAGGGGAGTAGACAGTGAAACCCCTTAAGATGCTTTGGATGCATTTCAGATGACATCGGGAGTCCAAGACCGAGGGAGAGCAAATGGAGTCCATGCAACAGAAGGGACTCTTCACTTAAATGAACTGCCCTTGCGGTATTTCTCGCTTAAACACGTTTTATGCTTGTGGCATCATGACGTATAGTAAGCTTGTAGATCTGCAATTTTTTGGCATGCTAAGTTTATTCAAATGTTATTGGGGTCAGAAATACTGTAGGACTGGGATGGTCATTATGGAGACCAGTTGAACTGGATTTACCCCATCAAAGAGCTCCTTCTTTTTAGATGTTATAATTGATATTTTGTGTATCACAGCAAGTAATCAAAAGATGAGATGCCTGAAGAAGGTTGTTGACTGAAACGTTGCCAGTTATTAAAACAGATTTTCTTTATTGAGCGAAGACAGTGTGCGGTTGATTTGTATTCTTTGATCTGTGTATCACATTCACAGCAGCAAATCAGCAGGTTTTTTCTTTGAGAAACTAAGCTGTTTGAATTTCGAGAAGTTCTTCAGGGAAAAGTAAAAACAACCGTAAAACTAGATATTTGAGATGCATTTCACGCCGGCAAATCTCTCACAGTTCACCGATGCAGTCAATCCAACAGGCAGCAAAATGTATTTCCACTTCAAAGTATTCCTGCAAACATATTTGCACTGCGCAATGTTTGTGTGCCCCTACGGAAGAGCAAAAGTCAAATAACAGTACATTTAAAGATGCAATCCCTAACGTTTGATGTCCGTTCTCTCTTTCCTGACAGAGAGTTAACTGCAATGTCCAAACTACAATAAAGATGCCGGTGCATCTTGTGTGACAATAGACATTGTCAACCTGTAAAGTTGGTGTCCTACCCCACACCAGGGTGCTAGTTATATAGTTTTTATCATACTCTACCATTATGATTGGTTAAAATAGCATTAGATGAATTCAAATAAGTCCTGGATTGTAACTTTAACCCATTGAGACCTGGAACGCATCGTGTCATTTTTTGATTTGAGCTAAAAAGCATTATTTTACACTTTGGGCTATTCAAAAATAGCAGATATACAAGCTCGTAGCACGGCGCCGAGTGCCGCGCTACGAGCTTGTAGGTCTGCTATTTTTGAAAAATCGTGAAAATGCGTGCAAATCTTTGAATATATTCTTTTAAAGCAAACATTTTTAACTCAAATCTTTGCTTCTGGGGGTCCCTGGAACAAATTATTTTGAGATGGGGTCCGCGGCCAAATACATATCATTTTGGGGGGCCCTTGACATGAAAAAGTTTGAGCACCACTGATATAGAAACATACATTTTTCAGAAAGTCCTCCCCTTAAAAGCCTAACTGACAATAGCAATAATCACAGATGCTTGGGCAGAACAAGGGCGGTTGCATCCCAGACGGTGACATCTCATCCGAAGAGGACAGCATGCCTGAGGGCCGTCGTCGTCACATGGAATTGTGATGAAACCCGTCAGTTTCACCTTAAAACACTTCTGGGGTCATTTTAATGTCTACTCTCCGGCTTTTGTGTGCACCCCAGTCTAGGGTGCATGCACACAAAAGCGTCTACAAAAGTAGACGCCAAAATGGCTATTCAAAAATAGCAGATATACAAGCTCGTAGCGCGGCACTCGGTGCCGCGCTACGAGCTTGTAGATCTGCTATTTTTGAAAAATCGAGAAAATGTGTGCAAATCTCTGAATATATATATATTTTTAAAGCGAAAATGTTTAACTAAAATCTTTGCCTCTGGGGGTCCATGGGACACAAATATTTTGAAATAGGGGTCCACCACCAAATACATGTACATTTTGGGGTCCTTGACATAAAAAAGTTTGAGATATAGCAACATACGTTTTCTTTAAAAAAAAAAAGATAGGATTTAGAAGACATTTTGTAGAAACGGAACCTCAGGCCTTTGAAAGTGAAATACCCCTTTAACACCGAGCCTCAATAATTCACTCATTCTCGCTCACAGTCACACTCGCTGTACACACTGTACAGTGTACACACTCGCACACATCCTCCCCCACCCCTCTGTCTCTCTCTCTCTGTGTAATTCTGTTTGTATGGGGGCTGCGGTGGGGGCTTTGGAGGCCAAACAGGGCCGATGGGGGAGGTGTATCGATCCAGGCTTACGAGTTATTTGTTCTTTATCGAGGCTGAGAAACGTCACCTGCTGTAGGCTGTACTGGTGGGCCTGCGCTGCTATTCGAATGTGCCACAAAGGTCACTGCTGCTGTTAGACTCAGGACACGCCCACCCAGTGTCACCAGGCAGAAGTGGCTCGTCACCAGCACATAGACCAATTATTTTTTTACCGACATTGAGACTGGATGCACAGGTGGTTGTTTCATGCAATCAATTCTCAACCTGTTGTTTCGGGGTGAGCTGGTTTCAGCGCATGCACCCCGACCCCCTCTTGTGTGTTGGCCAGTGAGGCACGTCCTAGTGAGACCTGACAGAATAGGTTTAATTTGCAACCAGTATGACGCTTGCAACCAGTGTGAATCGTCACTACCAAATGTTTCTTATGGTGATCATTTTTGTAAATCAATATCTGCTTGGGTCAGTTTAGCATTCTAAGGTCATTTACGGAACACATACATGACAAAATTAAAATGTTGCTCATATCCTAGTACAATATATTGTCTTCATGATGTATATTGGGTTAATATTTGCCCAGATATGGTGCATACCAACAGAACTCGGAGGATATGCATCAGAAATGTCCGTATTCTAGCAAGAATTAAAAAACGGATATTTTGGGATTCTGGCTCTTTTCGCCCAGTGGTAATATATAGAACTACTAAATTATATTATGTTATGTGCAGGCCTGATGCTGTTATGTACAGACGCTGGTGTGAGCAAGAAAAATCACCTCTCTCTCTCTCAATCTCCGTCTCTCTCTCTCTTTCTCTCTCTTTGGGGGTCTGTGGTGTAATGCAGAGCTAAAGGGTGGTATAACATGGGGGTCTGTGATGTAATGCAGGGGGAAGGCAACCTTAGGCACGGGTGCCAACATTGGCACAGCGGAGGCCGGGAGGGTGATCACTGGCTCACTGGTGAGGGTTTTTCTTTTAAAATTAAATATTTAAAAGAAAGTTTAGTCCGTTAAATTAAGTCCCCTCACATCTGGACCCTTCGCTAAGCCCCATCCACTCCAGTCTGTCAGACCAAGGTCTGGCAAGCTCTGCTTTTCACCCATTGACTTGCATGTTAAATGACTGTTAAATCTTGCATGTTAAATCTCTTCTAAATCTAGTCAACAAGGCCTGCAGTAGACTATGCACTGAAACAATATGTTATATGTTACAGCACACATCGGCAACATACGGCCCAGGGGCCGGACCCGGCCCTTTGACCATCTCAATCTGGCCCGCCATATCCTCAAAGAAAAACAAAATGACCCCCCCCCCCCCAAACAAAATCTACGTTCTAAAAGGCTTCCATATGTTAATGGCTTTGGGACAATTTAACTCGACTTCAATTAATAGTAATTATTATTCAACATTTGAGTAGCCTACTATACCTGCATTCTGTATGTACTTAAATGTTTTATGTTTATAATGTAACAGTGAAACAGTCTGCCTTGAGTCCTTATTTATAACATAATGCAATGTGTTTTATCAGTGACCTATGGAGTGGTGCATATCAGACAAGATAAGATACTGTGTAAGTGTATAGGCTCATTTAAAAGTTGATACGGCATTGACGTGGTTTGTTTTATGTAAGTAATCTTTTCATTATAACCTCAGAGTTCACCAGAGTGATACAGTACAGTGCAGCTGTAAAAAAGAAAAAGAAAAAGGAAAGATCATAATTTTGTAACTGAAAATTGTTGTTGTGAAAGCAAGGACCTTATTGTAAAGATCTGTCTGTCATGTCCACCAAATTCATGCTGTTTTAACATAATTCAGCCGACCCTATTGGTTGGGAGGTGTATTGCACTGAGAAAATGGCCACCGATCGGATTAAAATGCTTTTTATTGAACAATACGAAATATAGGTACTTCTGAGCATAATTGTGCATAATTGTAACATCCGTGGCCATGAGGTTTTTATTTGAAATCTGAGCGTTTATATAAATGTACGGACCGTAAATGGAGAAAGTGCAAACACCAGAATGAAGTTCATCCGTGACTGTAACAGGAGTTTTCATGTACCGCACGGTAAAACTCCCTTCACTTGGAATGAAATTACAATGCACTTTAAAAATGGATTCCATGGTCTCCCTGGGTCAATTAAAAAACTTGCTAGCTAATCTTGTTGTTTTAAATTGTCACTGTTTTAATTAAGCTGTCTTTATTACTGTTTTATTCTCCATTTTTGCTGTTTTCACATACATAATTTGTTTTATCCTGTTGTTTTTATTTCATCATTATTATTACACTGTTGTATTATGCTTTCTGTAATCTCGGTATCATTGAAAATTTTCTCGGGAATACATTGAGGGCTCTGCCCTCAATGTATTCCCGAGAAAATAAATAAAGGTTGAACTAGAAAAAGTGCTCCTCGGAGCACAGGTCTCCGCCAGGTCAGGTAGGTTATTTTGGTGGCGCTATAATAGGCCAATGTGAAAAGGGTGCCATTTATTACTAGGCCGTGCATGGCAATCGGACACTGCATGCATGATTTGAAGCATTTTGTTCTAAAAATGTGTTTTGCTAAATTTGACCTGGTGGTGGCGCTATAACAGGCCAATGTTTAAAGGGTGGCATTTGTTCCTCAACGTAGTGCAAATGTGCATTCAAAGTTTGACCACAATCGGACGCTGCGTTCATGATTTGCAGCATTTTGTTCAAAACAGGCCACTTCTGCAAACATGACATGTCAATGTTAGCCAATCAAGATGGAATATGAAAAATCAAACAGATCCGTCTTGATCACGTGACTCTAGAGATCATGTCTACCGATGTGCGTGAAATTTCGAAAAAATTTGAAGGCTTAATATAAAAAATACGTTTTACATAAGTCTGCCTCCTGGTGGCGCTATAAAAAGCAAATGTGAAAAATGCAGGGCAAAGGTTTTTCCTTGGACTCTAGAGAGTGTGCATACAAAGTTTTACACCGATTGGTGCAGTTATAGGTAAAAACACGAATCGGCCTGTTACAGCGCCACCATGAGGCTGATTTGAACATTTTCAAATGGCATTTCTTCCTCGGCCTAATGGGAATGTGTGTGCAAAATTTCACAGAAATTGCATGCTGTGTTCATGATTTGAGGCATTTTGTTTGAAACGGAGTACTCCTGCAAACTTTGAAAGCCAATTTTTGCCAATCAGGATGGAATATGAAGAATCTGAAATTAGACGTTTCTTTTAATGACTATAGAGATACTGTGTACCGATTTTTGGGATTTTTGGCCAAAATCTGCAGGAGTACTGTCCAAAAATGTGTTTAGCACAAATCGGCCTCCTGGTGGCGCTATAAAAGGCCCATGTGAAAAATTTGGAGCAGAGGTTCTGCTCTGGCATCCAGGGAGTGTGTGTGCACAGTTTCGCTGTGATGGAGCCAACGGTGCCAGAGATTAGCTGTACACAAAATGACAGAATGACGGACACACGGACGGACACACGGACGGACGGACGGACAGGGGCGAAAACATACTCTCTCGCCATGCCTTTCGGCCTGGCGGAGACAATGAAAGAAAAATGTCTTAAAGGTTTAATGACATTCACTTTTACAACACATTCAAAGTCTTTGTCCTGGTCCTTCAAAAGTGTACAAAAAGTTTTAAGTGAAAATTCCATTCCAGTGATCAATGGCAGGTGTTTTTCTCTCACATTTCTAAAGCCTTTTCAACTGCAATGAAAAAAGAAATCTTTGCCTGCGGGTGTCGCTGGTGAGGGATTTTGCCTGTCAATCACCGCCTCTGCTCCGCCCCCCCCAAAGGAAAGGATAGGGGAGGGGAGGAGAGTGGGCGGGATTAATTGACAGTGACCTCACTGTCGAAGGGCCAAGCTCAGATTACTTTTCAGCCTAATTATTCAGAAAACCCCAGACCACAGAAAATCCACTGAATGTTCTAAGTTCAGGTTTTTTGGGTGTAATTGAGGTCATAAAACCCCAAATAAAACATTGAAAATAAAAAAAGTGAAAATGAATGTCATGATACCTTTAACACTCTTTTTCTTTAGCAGTCAAGATATTCTGACAGCCAAAGAATAACCTGTTAATAATTGTAGAACAAAGCCCTGACATACACAGTAGTAAATATTTGATATCGTATAGCTTATCTATTTGTAGATAGATACTGCAGACAGACAGACAGGCAGGCAGGCGGGCAGGCGGGCAGGCGGGCAGGCGGACAGGCGGACGTTTTCTAGCAACGGTTTTCAATTCCTCTCTGACACGGAAATGTTCCCCTCCACACCAAATCTCTTCGCTGAAAATAGCTGACCTACAAGCTCACAATGCATGGCGGAACTTGTCCCTGGAACAAAATATTTTGACATGGGGGTCCGTGGCCAAATACATATGATTTTCGAGGTCCTTGACATGAAAAGGTTTGAGAACCACTGTATTAAAGGATTACCTCAGTGTCCTCGATCTTTGACCACCAAATTGTATATACTGAGACAGAGTAGAATAGAGATAATATATATATATGTATGTACTACACAGTGGTGGAAAGTAACTAAGTACATTTACTTTTACTCCACTACATCTCAGAGGCAAATATTGTACTTTTTACTCCACAACTTTAGAAAACTTTAGTTACTAGTTACTTAGGATTATTGATTTGGATTATTATGACCCCAAAAAAAAAACATGAACCACTTTAGCCCTATAAATATTTTTTTGAAAATAGCCGATCTACACGCTCACAATGAGACACGTTGTGAGCTTGTAGATCTGCAATTTTCAACCATTTTAGTCCTTTTACTTTTGGTACTTTAAGTACATTTTTGATTCCAATACTTTTGTACTTTTACTCAAGTACATTTTTAATTCCGGACCTTTACTTGTAACAGAGTACTTCTACATTGCAGTATTGATACTTTTACTTAAGTAAAACATTTGAGTACTTTTACCACCACTGCTTATTGCCAGATCTTGACCACAAATACTTTATTACAGTATTACTGTTGCAACACATCATACTGTTCCACCAATAACTCACACACGTCCTTAAATTGATCTTATCACTTGTTTCACAAAAGATTACTTGATTAGTACGTAATCAACTTAAAGGTAGTAGGGTAAGTGATATTGTTTGGTTGAAACAAAACGTTTTTTGTTAAAAGATTAAAGCTCTATATTCTGATAATAATCATTGCTATAGACTAGAGCAGGGTTCCCCAATTACTTTTCCCCAAGGGCCAAATTATGTCTCGGGTACCAAGGGGCATTGTGCCCGCGCGCGAAGCATGCGGGCGCCGAAATCGTGCAATTATTTTTTTCCCCCCCCCACAATTTTATTGCTAATCGAGCTAATTTGACACTGTGTTATTTTAGGCCTGGGACTCTTAAATCCTGTGTTGAGGGTCACACAAGGAAAAAATGCACTCTGGAAACAAAATAAGTCTGCTTGAAAAGTAATATAGATTAACAGCAGCCAGTTGTACATACTGAAAATCTAAATAAGTCCAGAATCAACAATTTACTTACAGATGTGTTTGTTAGTCTGCTTGAACAGTAATAAAGATAATATTTTTTTTCATTTTCTTTATTTTTTTTATTTTTTTTTAATGATCATCGCGGTCATCGTGTGTGACCCAGGTTGTGGTGGTAGACAGTGCTGGTCCCATAGAGCAAAACGCTGAAAGAAAACAACATGTACATGTGATATATAGTGCACATATAACAATAATAATAATTATACGAATTAAAATAATATAATAATAATATAGTAAGCTAAAGTTTAATAAACAAAATAATTTTTCGTTGTAAATGCATGTAGATCAGTGGTTCTCAGTGTGTGTGTGTGTGTGTGTGTGTGTGTGTGTGTGTGTGTGTGTGTGTGTGTGTGTGTGTGTGTGTGTGTGTGTGTGTGTGTGCGTGTGGCAGGGCTGGGGTGGTCAACTAAATTAGGAACCGTTTAATCACTAGGCATTCACTAGACATTAGACATTAGAAACATGGAGAGATGTTTTACCGTGCTCTGATATCTCATGCGAACACAGTCGATCCAAGGTTCGCTGGTGTTTGGATCGTGGCTACACACAAAACAACGAACCTGGAGCTGACAGACAGACAGACAGACAGACAGACAGACAGACAGACAGACAGACAGAATGATAAACAGACAACTTCAAACACTGCTCTGGTTGAATCTGTACATCATTTATACATGATTAGAAAAATAAATTATTTAGTGCATTTTGCTGAGACTTTTTTTTATTAATGGGATATAAGGAAGTCCTTCCAGTGATGTCATCAGAAGGATACTTAATAATAATAATAATAATAATAATAATAATAATCCTTATTTTGTGTAGGGTTAAATCTAGCAACTAGCACTCTACAACCTCACTGAGGAACAATGGTTAGGGGTCCCCAACCTGGGGACCCTTTGGTGGTCCACTGGACTGAGGGACAGCATTGTGAATTAGAGAGGTCTTTTCTACCCTCAAAAAGTGAACATTTTAGATCAAACATCCACCAATGTAAACAGTGTCAAACGCCATTTACTGTACCGCAGTCAACCTATTCCTTGGTTTTAACTGAGCCATTCATTGACAATGAATAGTTTATGAAGATGTGCATATGTAGCCAAATCCTGTGTATTTACATTACATTATGCTACATGCTTTGCTCATTAATACATGCTGCCCCTCCCAAATAAAAAATAAATAAGGAAATGATGAACAATGAAACACACAAACAATAATGTGTGTGTAATAGTAATAGTGTTCTATTACATCTTTAGACTTCACTGAGCCTTCATTGATCAGAGTTTCATTATGAATGTGATGTAGCCTATTTCACCAACCTGTAAGAATGGACACTCAGGGCGATGTATGTGGTCATTTGCACCCAAAGCCTTTCTGCAGGTTGTTACCTTTAAGCGCACGTCAATTCTCACCCGGGGTGTGAGCTACAAGAGAACAAGACATGACTCAATTCAATTCAATTCAATTCAATTCAATTCAATTCAAGTGCCAAATCCCACTTCACTTCATTTCCAACCTTATGTTCATATAATTGGTCCTCACCAGTGGTGTAAAGTAACTAAGTACATTTACTCAAGTACTGTACTTAAGTACAATTTTGAGGTACTTTCACTTTGCTGGAGTACTTAAAATGTTATATACTTTTACTTCTACTCCACTACATCTCAGTGGCAAATATTATACTTTTACTCCAGTACAATTATTTGAAAACTTTAGTTACTAACTTTGTAGATTTTGATTATCATTGCAAAACATACATTGTGCAACTTGTGAAATGGGACATTCTGCATAATGAGTACTTTTACTTTTGCACTTTAAGTACATTTTGATACCAATACTTTTGTAGTTTTACGCAAGTACATTTTTAATTCCGGACTTTTACTTGTAACAAAGTCTTCTTATTTCAAACTGTGAGATGAGACATGACATGACACAATGCTTTACATGTCAGTGTTTCCCATTGTTCATGTCAAACCTATTCGTGTCAAACAAGTCTATGAAGCTATATGAAATCTACGGAAAGGTTTAATCTGCAACACAATTTTATATATGCTGTGGAGGGTCACTGCTTCATCTCTCTCTCAGCTAAGGCGTCCTTGGCCTGAAAAAAACATTGAAGACCCCTGCCCTACACTGTAAGTGCATTCCACACTGAGCATTCATTATCTTTTTGCTTGGCCGGAAGTCTTTTTTCCAATCTCTGATCTATAACAGCAAAGCAAAGCAAAGCAAAGTTTGTTGTTTACCCAGGGTGTTGGACTAAGTGCGAAACTTATTTACAGCCAGACCCTGCATGGAAGCCTTGCTCAAGGGCTATTCAGCGGTGATTCATGATTGATGTGATGAATTGGGGAATCGAACTAGGGACCTTCCGGTATCAAGGCCGCCCCTCTAACCACTAGGCCACCGCTGCCACTATGGACTGAGTCATTCCACAGCATTAAGTTACCAGCAGATACATTGGAACAGCTCTGATCTGTGTTTCACAAGAGAACACATGTACTGCATCATAACGTAACGCTACATTCATGAAAACAAAAAATACGCCATGCAAAAATAAAGATTCAAAACACGATGAATACAATTCTAGGAGGATATACATGCAACAGCGTTACCTGTGCACCGATTTCACCGATTGCAAAGAAGTTCAGATGTCCAAAATCAAGTTGTTGATTAGCTTTTTTCAGAGCCAGATCAACAAAGGTCTTCAGGCGAGGTTCCATCTGGCTGTAGCTGTGGTTTGTCTGTCCTGTCATGAGGCAGAACATACAGCTCAGGAACAACAAGCACACAGTGAGTCTCATCATCTTCTGCAGAATGGATCCTGAACAGGAGAATATACAGTAGTGTTGGTTAGACCTCCAGAGCAGAGTTACAGTATAAGAGTTAACTAGAAAATGTGCTCCTCGGAGCACAGGTCTCCGCCAGTATACTGTTCCTGATTAATCCTGTCTTACCTATTTATATTACATATTGTCACGTTTCACTTGACCATTGTTAGCTTGGCTGATGGAAGTGACACACCTATTTATAGGTTTTTATTTCGTCATACGTCTCGCCAGCCAATCAAAAGCATTGGTGACAACATATTGTCACGTGAAGCTTGACCAATGTTAGCTTGGCTGAGACGGGGGGACACACGGAAGGACAAGAACGAAAACATACTCTCCACCTCTGGCGGAGACAACTAACAATAACCAAATAACGGAAACTACAATTGACAAAATAGTTTAGTTAACTGAAATAAAAACCAAAACTAGGCTTTACAAAAAAGATATATCTAAAAAATAGATAGTTTTGTTCACAAAACTAACTGAAACTAACTAACCATAGAGGAACTGTCCTTTAATCCAATATATATTTTTTTAAATAGTGAAAATGGCAGATCTACGAGATCAACAAGATCAACAATCTGGCTCCTGACTGCCCCATATTGCAATCAAAAAAACAAAACTAACACTGATGAAAACTCAACTAAAACTAAGCCTTTTTCACAAAAAAATAATAAACTGGCAAATCCACAACCTAAATTGAAAACTTGAAGTCTAAAGGAAATCATAATCACCTTGCTTCAGAGGAGAATGTATTGTAGTGTAGACCTTCTTCAGAGGAGAATGTATTGTAGACCTTCTTCAGGGGAGAATGTATTGTAGTGTAGACCTTCTTTAGAAGAACATACGTTGTTGTGTAGCTGGTCGAACCTCAGTCCAGAGGACAAAGAGCAGCAGATCTTGTGATTCCTCCGTTTGTTTGTTTGTTTTTGAGTGTGTTTGGCTTCAACCAGAAAGTTCATTGACCTGGAGTTCTGCAGGAGTGTCTTGTTCAAGTTCAAATGTGGTGATTTATTTATCATTCCTGGTATCAGTATGATAGTCTATGAAGACAGACCCCCATGTTGGAGCCCCTGCAGTTTGATACCGTTAGGTCAGAGCATAGATTGTCAACCATTTTCAATTCATGTACTTGATATGCATGAGGCCAGTGTATCCCTAAATAGTGGGCCGAGACCCATTTTGGGGTCAGTGACCCCTTTTTAATGGGTCACGACTAAATATCCCTTTATTTATTTATTTATTTATTTGCTACGTTTTGTTTTTAATTGTTATAATTTCAAAAGATCTTCCCACATTTCCCACAAAATAAATCCCACATTTTCATGAATTAAGTCATTCAGTACCCGGCTTATTTATGGCAGTTTGGCTCTGAGTGCCACAGCCAAAATTCATTGTAAAGAAAAATAGTGCTTAGGAGCCGAGATACAGCCTTTTTCAGTAAGAAGTTAAAAAAAGAGTGAGTGGAGCAGAACATTTTCAAATCATCATATCTTGGGTTCTGAATTTTTTTATTTTTTTTTTACGTCTTAGACGTCCAGTGGCACTCAGGGCTTATGTTAAAACGGACGTCTTAGACGTCCAGTGGCACTTTTAAAAACAACTGCAAACATAATAATAAAATTAAAAAGTCATAAATAAATTATGAATTTAAACAAATTCCATTAATACTAATAATAATACTACTACTAATAATAATAATAAAAATACTTAACTCATTCACTCCCACGTAATTAATTAATTCATTCTTTATCTACCGTCCCCTTGCCAGCGAAAACTGTACCTTTGAAAAGTCATGGAATATTCTCCGTGACCTCCTTCCCTCCTTCCTCACGGAGATCGGCTCATTACATGCACGGGGGTCCGGTAGAAACGGGGAAAAAAATTGCCCGGCCACGATTCCAGAGCTATGGCCATTTCAATGTGGCTTGTTCGAGGGGGGTGGGGGTGGGGGGATAGCAGGAGAACAAATTCAAATCCTTGTTAGTGCCAAATCTGGGTTGAATGTGATCAGTGGAGCTACCTCTGGTGTTATGATTGTGGCCTTCATTTACGTTTTTGAAGTACTTTGACAGGTACATGAGTGTCTTAAGGGTGTAGTGTATCTTGTAGACCATCCCCATTGCAAGTTGCAGATGTACTCTGTCCTCAACCCTGAGCCATCCGACCCTAGCAAAGTGAGCAGGGGTTAGATGGGTTGTAGAAGTAAGGCCAAGAAGTATACTTACCAGTTTGTTTTGGGATGTCTGGAGTCTTGTTTTTAAGGCCTTAGTGGTGTTGTGGTACCATGAGGTGCATGCATAGTCGAAGTAACTTTGGATGAGTGCTCCTGTTAGAGTCCTCAAAGTATTCTTACTGACCAGAGAGGAGATCCTATACAAAAAACTTGGTTGACTTTTTTGATGACTCTTGTTACCATTTTATCACTGGAAAGATTTGCCTCTAAAATGGAACCTAGGTAGGTAATTTCCTCTTTTCTTGTGATAACATTGTCACCCACTTTGATTGAGAAGCCTTCGGCCTTGCCGAGGTTAAATTTAGACCCGAAGAGAATGGATTAATTTTTTCCCAGGTGTACTGATAGTTTGTTATCAGCAGTGTTGTGCATAACAGTGTTTAAATAAACGGCGTTACCTAACGCCGTTATTTTTTCCAGTAACGAGTAATCTAATTAATTACAATTTCCATCGCTGCAACGCCGTTACCGTTACTGACAATGAAATGTGCTCCGTTACTATGTCAAGCGTCCCCAAGCTTTCTGTTACCACGGGCCGGCTGACAGTGTGTGTCTGTGTGTGTGTGTGCGCGCAGCGCTACTACAGGCTGGGCCCGCTGCTCCTCTGCTGCAAACATGACACGGTTAGAAAAAATACCAAGGATACGACAGTGATGTCTCTTACTTTTTGCTGTTACGCAACCAGGAAGTAACACGGACTCGACGCTGTTTAAGCAGTGACATGTGACATGACATCACTGACGAATCCTTGGTATTTATATCTTCATGGGTATTTTTTACACAAAAACCCAGCGCGGTGCACACACAAACAAACTAACTTTAACAACCAGACCAGTAGAGAAGAGATGGCGAGTCACGAGCAATCCGACAAGATGGCTTTCACAAATTGGCGGTACAAGCATTACTTCATCTTTATTGAAAGGAAAGGAAAGAATGTACACGTGAAGTGCACATTGTGTGCCGGGGGGAAGCGTTTGTCCACGTCTGTCCAAAGCATCTCCAATTTTGTGTGTGTGTGTGTGTGTGTGTGTGTGTGTGTGTGTGTGTGTGTGTGTGTGTGTGTGTGTGTGTGCGTGCGTGCGTGCGTGCGTGTGTTCCTCTGCGCAGCGCGGAGTGAACAGTCTCATCTACGTGCAGACTACAGACTATGCAGCTCCGTGATTACAGATAGCCCCTCGGGTTAAAAATGCAAGAGAAGCAACACTTAGCTTTATAAAATAAATGTCTGTTTATAATTTGTTGTGTCACTTTAGCATCATGCAAGGTCAAGGTCAAGGTCAAGGAGCTTTATTGTCATTCCATACAGAACGAAATTTGTTACTCAAGTCCTGGTCATGGCAGAGTAACCATGACCAGAATTGTACCGTTAAATGCATATTTAACGGTACAATTTGCTTATTTGAACAAATTAGTGAAAATAACGAGTAGAGGTCACACAACTTTATGTTTTGGTGAAGTTTTGTTTTGTGAATGAATATTTCATCCCATTCAGGTCTAAGGATAATTGGACTAACTTTTGGATTCTATGTACAAACAAATGTAGGATCAACTAAGAAACATTTAGTAGTGACTATTGTCAAATTGTTATAGGGTTAGCCCTGTCTATACTGTAGGGGTCGAGCCACTTCTGACTGTGACACTGGGTGTGTGTGTCCCCGATTCTCCCTCCCCCCGCCACTGTGTGTGTGTGTGTGTGTGTGTGTGTGTGTGTGTGTGTGTGTGTGTGTGTGTGTGTGTGTGTGTGTGTGTGTGTGTGTGTGTGTGTGTGTGTGTGTGTGTGTGTGCAGGGAGGGGAGGGGGGGTGCTTATGTGCGAGAGAGAGAGAGAGAGAGAGAGAGAGAGAGAGAGAGAGAGAGAGAGAGAGAGAGAGAGAGAGAGAGAGAGAGAGAGAGAGAGAGAGAGAGTCCATTCAATTGGGTCCATATGACTGCTGCCTCTGTCTTCCCATACCATACATGGTTTGTGCACCTGCATTTGCCATACAGCGGGACGGGGGCCAGTCTGACTCCGTTTCTAAAAAGCCACCACAGAACTCACCGCCTCCATAATGCGGAGGCTTTAATGGCGGGACAGCGAACACACTGTTCTTGTTGCAAAGCACCCAGTGACAAGCACTAGTGAGCTAGCTTGAATTCTTCACTGGTGTAGGATATGCATCTGTAAGTCATTTAGTTTGGCTATATATATGACATCACAATTATAAAAGAAAATCAAGTTCAATTCAATAAATAGTGGTTTTATTGATTCGAAAAATATTTGAATGCTAGAAGTGAATATTAGTGATAATAATAAAACATATATTTTTAAGCAACTTTCAATGATCCACATGCGGTCGGAGTTTGTAGGAGGAAAACTATTGATCACGATAACTAGGAGTGGGTTGGTTTTTCTTGAATGTGTATCAAAGCGTCAGAGATAAAGCCCTGAAGATTAGGGTATATCTAAAGATTATAGCTGTGTGACGAGCTCTGAACAGAAGCAAAGAAGGGATTGATAATGTGCCACGCGGATGGCGAGTCATTTCAGGACGTTCCAGGTGTGAGTGTGTGAGGATCTCAGACTTCATGTGGCCAGTCTGTGATGTAATCGCTCCATATTTGGGCAACGTTTCAGCCTGTCAGTTGACTTCCATTACAAAATGTCATTGCGAGCTTGTAGATCGGCTACTTCTGGCAAAGAGATTTGGTGTAGAGGGGGGCAAAAAAGGAGGTGGCCAGGTACAGACCACTGGGGGACCCCGTTCAATAGGGTTTAACTAGTTATACTTAAAAAAAGTATTTATCTATCGAAAATGTATTTTTTATTTGTTTAGTAACAAATTTATTGTTATTTAACTATTTGCTCTCAAATTGTTAAATGCTCTCAAATAGAGTTAAATGCTCTCAAATAGAGACTGTAATAAAATGTAAGTTTTTCAAAAATGATTAGAAAGGTTTGCAATTTTTGACTATCAATCAAAACATTGATCAGTCCTCTCAGATGTTTCTGTTGTCAGGAACAACGCATTGCTGCAGCATGTAGAGAAGTCAGAAGCTGTGGGAGATGTGGTAAGAACAACTGCAATGTGAAGGGTCTGCACGGCACACAGTGTCCAAAGATAATTCAGGAAGTGAAAGCGGATAAGATCAGAGCAGAAAAGCAATTGTCTCACGCTGAGAGAGAAATAACCAAAGGGTGGCAGTGGTCACAGCCCAGCTCCTAGACTGAGACATACTGTAAGCCACGAATGCCCAAAACCACAACTACCCTAGCTGATGTGTGGCAAACACGCGAGCTCATACTGTCCGAACTCACAGCCAAAACGTCACCACAACCCTGTTCCTCCATAACTATCCAAAAACTAGCTAAACTTTCCCCTAGTCTTCAGGTGCTATTTGTGATGGGCATCTATTTACACTCTAGCCCGATAGCTTAGCAACCATGAAATGGCGCCCCACCTGCAGCTTTGGATGGGCCCCCGAACTGCTCCAGCCATGTTCACACTAGACTATACTAACAGCCCCCCAAATGAATTCCAAAGGCAATGTACTATCGCTGTGCATCAAAAGGATCAAAAATCCTTAAGTGCCACTAGATCACCCGCATAACACAACTTGGTGACACCAATACCCCCTCAAAACAAATCAGCGACTTGAACAAGTAGCCTACAAGCAGCTACATCAACCCAAAACAGCTACTTACCACACTCGTCAATGTCTCTCAACAATCACATTTCACAATTCATTCACAAAAGCAGCATGCACAACACTACACTACAAGCAAAGGAAACACAATTATACAATGACATTAGGATGCATAGCCTAAAACAAAAAGAATTACAGTGCAGAAGAGAAAGAAAAATAAAAGTGACTCAATCAAAGGCAGCGGCAAACAGAAAGGTGTTTAGTTGTGTTTTTAAAGAAATAAGAGTGGCAGCAGACCTACGTCTCCCGTAGCCAGAAAACTATTCCACATTCTCTGAATGCTATATAGAGTCTGGAACTACATCTCCCGAAATCCGAGAGAGGAAACTGACACTTCCGTTCACGAAAATATATTTTGAAATATCTTTACATTTTATGTTTTAATTTCCATTTCTGCTCAGCATCAAGCTATATATGCTTAGATGATTTTGATTCATATCAGGAATGGATACATTTGCGCGACTGTAAAGACAAAACGGAAGTGGGGAGGAGGCTTCACATCCGCTTTATTTTAATCATGATCAGAGCTTCCGAGTCCCAGACTGTATGACCGGAAATATTTGAAAATTGTGGGAGGCAACAGTCTGGCCACGCGAGACTACAGCAGACCTGCAGTTTTCTGGGAGTTTGTTCCAGATATGTGGTGCATAAAAACTGCTTCCCCACGTTTATTTTTGGTTTTAGGGACAGAAAGCAGACCTTTCCCAGATGACCTGAGAGATCTGGATGGTTCATGATATCACATGCAAGTGCAGTCGTGTGTCTGATATATTTTTTAGGAAGACCTATAAAGACACCGTTACAGTAGTCGAGTCTACTGAAGATGAATGCATGGACAAGTTTTTCTAGATCCTGCTGAGTCCTTTGAACCTGTGCTATATTGTTGAGGTGATAGTAGGCTGTCTTTGTGATTTTGACTTGGCTAGAGGTTTTTAACATCACCGATTGGAGCAGGGAGCTGACTTTTAATCTGTCTTCCTTGGCTCCAAAAACTATAACTTCAGTTTTGTCTTTATGTACATAATGTAATCTCGAAAGTGCATCTCAATAGATAATGATTCTAGGTTCAAGGTTTAAAACAGTGTTGAATGTTGACATGTGCCTTTCAGATAGTCACCATAAATCATAACCCAACCTGGCAGCAACAAGCTAAACGTCTTTAGGGTATTGTGTCAGCAGCAAATATAAAAGGAATCTGGATCACTGGCGTAGCGGTCCAGGCACCTTGGGCTCTAAAGTAGCCTGAAAGCGTGTCGCGCGTTCGAGTCCCGATCCCGACGGCCTTTGCTGCATGTCACCCCCCCAACTCTCTCTCCATTTCCTTTCAGCATACTATCCTATCCTATCAATAAAGCAGTGGTGTAAAGTAACCAAGTACTGTACTTAAGTACAATTTTGAGGTACTTTAACTTTAATGGAGTATTTCCAATTGTCTATTCTTTTACTTCTACTCCACTACATCTCAGAGGCAAATATTGTACTTTTACTCCACTACAATTATTTGAAAACTTTAGTTACTAGTTACTTTTCAGATCTAAATTATGATGTAATGAAACATACATTAACCACTTTAGCCCTATTTTATACCCAGGCTATTTGAAAATAGCAGATCTACAAGCTCACAACGCGTCGCATCGCGACGCGTTGTGAGCTTGTAGATCGGCTGTTTTCAAATATTTAGTACTTTTACTTTTGGTACTTTAAGTACATTTTGATGCCAATACTTTTGTACTTTTACTCAAGTACATTTTTTATTCTGAACTTTTACTTGTAACAGAGTATTTTTATATTGCAGTGTTGGTACTTTTACTTAAGTAAATAATTTGAGTACTTTTTCCACCACTGCAATAAAGGTATAAAAGTCAAAAAAATTATCCAAAAAATATATAGTAATAAAATAAAATAAAAGGAGACTGTAAAAGATTAGGATCTTGAGACTGAAGACGGCAAGATCTGTGGCCTAGTTCCTGCATGGGGAAACTCCAAGCGGTCTGACCTCATCTCTGACAAGTTTCTGTTCTCCTTTCCTACTACAGTTTTTTTTGGCTCTTTAGGTAAACACTGATATGAATACGGGCAGTTGTGCAAAACTCATCTGTCTTGCAGCGGTGACAGGATTAAAAAAAGAACAGGTAATTAAAGTGGGTCGGATCCAGGGTACGCTTCAAGAGGGTTTACTCTATCTCTCTCTCTCTCTCCGTGTGTGTGTGTGTGTGTGTGTGTGTGTGTGTGTGTGTGTGTGTGCGCGTGTGCGTGTGTGCATGGGTGCGTGCGTACATAGATGAGGGAGATGTTCTCGGAGTTGCCTAGCAACCCTCTCACTACAAGGGGGGGGGGGGTGTGTGTGTAATGACATCTTAACCACTGTAACCACGGCAATGGGTCAGAGAGAAAACAATTGCATTTGTGAACTTCGGACCCACACCTTCCCTTCCTCGTTATATCACGCTCACATAAATCATAAAGTAGACACAATTATGTCTACAGTATATTATGCTCCTTTCGGTTTGTGTTGATGTTTTTTTCTCCTGTGGATGTTGAGTGGGATTATTATGAGTTTTTCTCACCCTTTCCCACCCGCAGGTCGGCAGCATCTGTGCGCTGTGGGGCGCCGTTGAAACGGATCCATGAGAACCTACGGTGAGTCCCGTGGAAAGGCTTAGGCGGAGGGCTATTCCTCCTCGCCACGTGGGAGCCTGGAAGCTGGGGGTAAATGCCCCTGCACACCCTCCCTGCCAGGTAGCCTGAGCTAGACTCACCTGCAGCTGTGTGGGGGATTATAACACCGGGGCGAGAGAGGGAGGGGGTTGAAGGAATATGAGAGAGAGAGAGAGAGAGAGAGAGAAACATTCACATGTCATGGACCATGGTGAGACCTGTGCAGAGACGTTTTAATAAGGGCCAACTGAGGCCCAATTAAAGATGAACAACAGGCAGGGGACTGAGCATTGGTTCTCTTTTATTTTTATTTTTATGTTTGGTATGCATTACTCCACGAAACCCCATAACTCTGACAGTGTACAAAAGGAACCTAACTATCAATAATTTTGCTGTGGGGTCCACAGCAAAATTATTGAACCCTTGAACCCCTTCAAGGATCCCAGACCCCACTTTGAGAGCCACCGACACTATCTATATACACTCTCTGCACGTTACATATACTAGTCCTAGTATGCTACATTATCCATTCAGTCCATTCACTATTCATTCAAAACATGGTTGCATGGCTTATGCAAATTTACCTCGGTGAAGGCGCTCGCTCCTTACAAACTCCACGCTATCGCCAGCGGCCACGAGCGTAGACGATGAATCTGTGCTGCTTGGCCTCCGCTGAACTCAGCCCCAAGTCATGAAGTAAGTGTGTGTGTGCGTGCGTGTGTGTGTGTGTGCGTGTGTGCGTGTGTGTGTGTGTGTGTGTGTGTGTGTGTGTGTGTGTGTGTGTTATTACGAGGAAGGGAAGTTGCGGGTTTTAAATTCATAATTTGAATTTCTGTATGCCCCTTTTTGCATTTGTATGTAGGGATGAAGTGAGAGACTGGGTGAGAGATATTCACCATGGCATGTGGGTTGTGGGACCATACTGTACATGGACATGAGTCACACACATAGTTAGCATATTTTTCTTTCTTTCTTTCTTTCTTTCTTTCTTTCTTTCTTTCTTTCTTTCTTTCTTTCTTTCTGTCTTTCTGTCTTTCTTTCTGAGTTCCTCTTTCTACCTTCATTGCTTCCTTACCTCCCTTTTCCTCCCCCTGTGTGTGTGTGTGTGTGTGTGTGTGTGTGTGTGTGTGTGTGTGTGCGTGTGCGTGTGCGTGTGCGTGTGCGTGTGCGCGTGTGCGCGCGTGCGCGCGTGCGTGCGCGCGTGCGTGCGTGCGTGCGTGCGTGCGTGCGTGCGTGCGTGCGTGCGTGCGTGCGTGTGAGAGAGGGAGGGAGGGAGGGAGGGAGGGGGGGAATAGAGATATGGAGCAGAGCAGTTCAGTGAGGCCGTGGGCAGAAGCAGGCCACTGGGACTCCCGAGATCCAACCACTACAACCAATACTACTGCTTTCACACACACACACACACACACACACACACACACACACACACACACACACACACACACACACACACACACACACACACACACACACACACACACACACACACACACACACACACACACACACACACGCACACACACACTAGTTTCCCCTCAGCCCAACTTCTGGGTCACGTAGTCAGTCAGGCCTATTTATGGAGCTATTTGTGGCCGTGCGTGTTGGTGCTGTGATGTACATATGTGTGCTTGTGCTTGTGCACTCGCGTAACTTGTGTATTTGTGTGAGCTGTATGTATCTGTACAGTAGTATGTTGTGTAGGGCAACCACAGACAACATTCTGTTTTGGTCAGTTGTCTAGTTTAAAAAAAAAAAAAAAAATACTGTCTGAACTACAATAAAGATGGCGGCACATGTAGCCAAGAGGGAAATAGCAAGAGTCGCATTCTCCGGTTTACTTCCCGTTTCTGCGTGACGTAGGTGGACGCCTTTTTAGGAGACAGGAAGCAGCTTGGAGTCTATTGATTCCAATGGAAGAGTAAACGTGAACACAGCTTCTGAACCATTCTTTTGCTCCATGGTCACTGAACTAAATATTGGAGCCGAGGGGGAGAAGAAAACCACGCCTACTTAGGAGACCATTTGTAGGATTTGTGTACTACTTCGCCTCTAGTGGCTCCAATGGAGATTGTGTATCTTCCTATATTAACAATCTTTGCATGTAGTATCCAATTTGGTGTGCCGCCGTCTGCTTTAAATTACTTTACTGACATTGTCAACCAAAAAGTGTCCTACCCGACACCATGGTCTAAATGTCTCAATGGAAGGGAAGGGAGACTACCTCCAACCACTGCAGATGTGCTAGTTATATTTCCTTAACATACTGAATCATACAGATTGGTTAAAATAGCATTTTATTCTATTTGTATTTATTTTATTCATTCAAATAAGTATTGTATTTTTTGTGTGTGTGGGAACCTTTGCATCCTTGAAGTCTGTTAAAACATGTTGCTTAAAAAGGCAACAATACCTTAACATCACTGACAGAATAAGCCTTATTGTCTTCATCTCTCCATGAGTTGACAACTCAATTATCTCGATCAGTTTGCTTGCGATTTCTTAAAAGCTTAACTGACACTCGTGTGAATTTTTACAGCTTTGTTTCTTTGCTTTTCCTTTTCTTTTGGCTCTGCTGAAGTGAGGATGTGTTTGTAAATGACTGTTTAAAAAAAGAAAACAATCTGCAGTTTGACATTTGATATTACTTCTGTGTTGTGTCATTGTGTTTTATTGTTATGACTTAATCACTTCTGTTTTATCAGTAATCAAACATTCAGTTCAGATCTCACATCAGAACATATTGAGGAAGTATTGTAAAGGTCACGTAGTCTAACGTCATGGGGCACATCATGGGAACAGAAGTTCTCATAATTGGTTCTAGTGAGCAGAGAGAATCAATAATAAGTAAACTCAGTAACCTGACTGTAGAAAGTAACACTACAGTAAAGAACCTGGGGGTTATTATTGATTCTGAATTGAATTTTAATACACACATTAATCATGTTACCAGGATTGCCTTCTTTCATCTTAGAAATATTGCGCAAATTAGAGCCTATCTGTCACTGGACGATGCAAAAACGTTGATCCACGCTTTTGTTTTCTCTTGGCTTGATTACTGCAATACACTTTTTTCTGGCCTGCCAAAGAAAACAACTGACAGATTACAACTTGTTCAAAATGCGGCAGCCAACATCACTCCAGTTTTAGCTTCACTACATTGGCTCCCGGTTAGTTTTTAGGATTGATTAAAAAAATATTTTACTTGTTTATAAAGCTCTCAATGGTCTGGCACCATCCTACCTCTATGACTGCCTGCCTAGATATGTTCCAAACCGCCCCCTCAGGTCTTCTAGTGCTACCCTGCTCGAAGTGCCTGCAATGACATATAAAAAACACAGTGGCACAGCATTCTGCTTCTACGGGCTGACGGCGTAGAATAAACTCCCATTACACCTAAGCAGAACCGTCTGGGAGAAATGCGGGGCCCTGTGTAATTTTTTTTTTTGTTGCGGTTTTGGGCGGATATTTCCGAGTTTTTGGTGGTTATTTGCGGTTATTTCTTTTTATAACTCTTAATAAATGTGATTCTGTTCACTTTTTTTTTTTTTTTTTGCGGGGCTCCCCCAAGTGCGGGGCCCTGTGCGGCCGCACCGCTCGCACTACCCTTCCTGCGGCCCTGCACCTAAGACAGGCAGCCTCTGTGGATAGCTTTAAAGCACAGCTCAAGACCTATTTCTTCACTCTTGCTTTTAGTTGATTTTTTGGTGTGTGAGAAAAAGCTTGAAATTAAATAATGACTGTTAAGGGCTGCAATTTGTTACGCGATACTATGTGCAACAAATTACATGAAGCCCATAATAAATAAAACCCGGGCATTATTTAACTGAAATTATGCGTGAGGTTCAGAGTTCAAAAAAGGTTGAGAACCATGGTTATACCCTTATTCCATTCTCTAACTTTATCCAACCTTCCAAAACTGATGTACTGATTTGTATCTCATCTATGAGTGAGCCAAAACATGCGATTATATGGGCGCATTTCCTAATAGTGATGACTCAATCATCCAATCCGGTACACTTCCCCTTCTTGAGAACTCTCCTTTCTGTGGAATTTCTTGACCTCCGACTTCCCAATAACTGACAGCATTGATGCGTTCCGTGGAAGAAAAAAATATATATCTTCACTTTCCTACATTACTAAATGCATGGTTGTGTGTGACCACATGCAATACCTTCACGGACCACCAGTGGTCCACGGACCACCTGTTGAGAACCCCTGGCCTATGGTCAGGGTTTGAGTGTGTTTTGCTGCCTCTCTTGTCTTTCATTGTGTGGGGTCCTGGCTGGAGAGTGGTGGCAATCAGGGGATTGGAGGCAGCTGGCCACGGCCTCCAATCATTATAAAACATCCACAGGTCCGGGTCACAGTGCACTCTCTATTCTTCTATCTGGTTCACACCCGAACGCGGACACTCCGGAGCATTTATTTATTTATTTTTTCTGTTTTGCTTTAGTAAATCTTTAGTTTGTCTGGCTGTATAGTTTCTCTGCCAGGGTTTTGTTGGAGACTGCATTTTTTGTTCTACTTATCTATTCTTTGTTTTTTATAAAAAATGATTCACTTTTGCACCTTGCCTGTTTCCCAGCAATATATTTAAAATGAAAATTAAACAGAACTAAAAGCAAGAGAGAAGAGGTGGGTTTTTGTGATTAATTTCTTTTTTTAATTGTCCATAGTGAGGCAGGACTTAATGTGGGATGGAGACTATTCCAAAGTTTAGAATAGGGGATCGAAAATGGCCCCTGTCAAGTCTTAACCTAACACCCCCCTCCCTGAACTTTTCTTCTCTTGTACATATTTTTTACCTTTCATACCAGTAACCTGTAAGCTGATTGTATGACGTTCTATATAGTAGTGTGTATATCTGTCTGTCTCTTATATGTCATCATGATTTGTGTGCGTGGGGATCTCATTTTAACCAAGCTTAGTGCTTTATGAGTTTTCCAGTTTAGTTGACCTTGTATTGTGAATTTGTACTTCCATGTACCGTTGTTCTCATGTCTTACTAAATAAAGTACATCAATCAATCAATCAAAAATCAGAAAAAGCCTGATCACCGTTGGTTTTTAGACATGTTAGACAGTTGACCTGAGTGACCTGGGGGGCAGAATGTGGAGTAAGATAGATCAGTGATGTACTGGAGCTAATCCATTTAGGGCTTTAAAAACCAAAAAGTAACATTTTAAACTCCATTCTATATTTCACTGGTTATCACAGGTGTAATTGGGAAGGAAGAGCAGATTTGTAACTGTTGTGATATCAATGACAGAGGCAGAGCAGATTTGTGGCCTAACTATTTATGAGTTCCACTTTGTGTTCTATTGTCCCTTATATCACACGTTACGCCAAACATATATTTGCTAAGTGTCAAAACTCAAATTTGATGTGGCTCAATGATACAGATCGAGAAACCAATGGCTTTTTGAACACAAGGTATTTGCATTTGCCCAAATACTTTGAGAAACCTTAGGATAAGCAAACAAAGAGAACATGTACCTGATATTTCTTTTGTGTTACTTTTTTTTTTTTCATTGTGTAAATTCTGCAGCTTTCAGTTATTGAAGTGATATAATAAAATTGTATAATGTTCTCTTATGACAAGACACAAGAATAAAACATCATTCATTCATTCCGCATTCATTCATTCGATGAATGTAAGCAAAACAACATATTTTCATGTTCCAAGCTAGCATGAAACCTCCATGGGAAAGCACAATGTGTGTGTGCTTGTTCCTGTTTTGCTTTCTTCAGACACCTGGTCGTGTAGTGAATAAAAGACCGAGGGAACCTCTTGTTTTTGTCAAGGAGACTGCAGCTGGTTGAGGACTCATTGTCCGACTCCCCCTTGGAATGATGACCGGGCGTCTGGCTGGGTGACTGACCTGGTGGCTGTTTGCCTGTCTAGTTTACTGGTGTTCTGCTTTGCCTATTGGACTGCGTTGTATGGAGGGCCAAGCTAATCCTGCCACCCTGTAACACAGTTCCCACAGTTTCCAGATCACTTCTGGCTCGTTTGGTTCATTTGCTTCTTTGTACTAGGGGTGCAAATAAAAATGCTAATTTGAAAACATAATGAGAGACTGAATTAACACTCAAGATTTTACAGTAAGTCTCTCTCTCCCCCTCCCCTCCTCTCTGAGTGTTTCCTTCCTCTTATTGATTAAAATCCTGCCACTAACGCTGTGTTTTAGGAAGCACTGCTCTCTGCAGTCTGTGTGTGCATGGACGTGTGTGCATACTGTGAGTGCATGTGCGAGCATGTAAGCATGTCTGTCTTTCATTTCATTCGTTTGTGTGTGCATTATGTGTCCAGTGGTGTGTGTCTGTGCGTGTCTGTGCGTGCGTGCGTGACATGTGTGTGTGTGTGTGTGTGTGTGTGTGTGTGTGTGTGTGTGTGTGTGTGTGTGTGTGTGTGTGTTACAGAGACAGTGTAATGTGGGAGAGATCAATGCTTGTAGCTTATTGACCCTGTTCCATTGAAGTCTCTTTGATCGGCTGTTCTCTTGTATTAACATGGTATTGGTAACAAACGCACAACGAAAACGTGAATCTGTTTAAAAAAAGGATAATTCTGTAGTATTTATTTTTTTGCAATTTGACCATACTATGAGTTCTGTTTATACGTAGGCTTACATTCAAGAATATTCCAATACCATGGTTTAAACTGACCTTTATCTACAATACAGTATTACTTCCCTACTGTTTCTTCTAACATAACATTAATTTTGTCGGGTTAAAAAAAAATAAAAACAAAAAAAATACAACAATATTGTGAGAGCAGAATCGTTGTGGATGATCCATCTTTGATCCTACCCTCCCTTTCCTCATGTATAAATAATATCAAATATGAATCAACGTTCCCTCACTCTGCCGAGTCTCCAGAGATTTTACGCCCCCCCCCCCCCCCCCTCCTCCCTCCCCCATCACCACCACCTCCACCTCCACCTCCAAAGTGCTTTGACGATGTAACAAAAACCCACCCCAGTAACATGCAGGACGGGGGGAGGGGCTTGTTATCGGGGGACGTGGAGAGATCAAACACACGCAGGCCTACAGGCCTGCAGATCATATCTCTCCGTGACCGTTCCTATACGTGTGTGCGAGCGCATTGCATGCATGACTTCAAAGGCAGTGGTGGAAGTACTCAGGTTTTATTTGACTTTAAGTAGAGTAGCAGTACCACATTACAGAAATAGAAAGATGTAACTGAGTAAAAGTACAAACATATTGGCTATTTTTGCAAGTGATTAACATAAGATGTTTCATATTAATAATCTAAATCTTCAAAGTAACCAGTAACTAAAACTGTCAAATAATTGTAGTGGAGTCAAAAAATACAATGTTTGCCTCTGAGAGGAGTAGAAGTTTAAAGTATAAAAAAATGGAAATATTCAAGTACAGTACTAGTAAATGTACTGAGTTATTTCCCAGCACTGCCTGGGGGCAAAAGCAGGGTGAAGGGAGAGCCGGGATAACGTGGAACGGCTTGTTTTTCTCTGTCAGACGCTGCCATGGTACACCGTCTCTGCCTTCATGCAGGCGTGAAACATCACATGTGACAACTATAGCGCCTCCGGTTTGAGCCCATGTGACCTTGAACTTAGAGCGTGGCAGCTTCTGACGGGCATGCTGCAATAGGCCCTACGGGGCTGTAATGTCTAGCCTAGGTAATAGGCACTTGTGACATGTATGTACTGTACTGTATGTACGTATAGCAGTTATATACACAGAGCTGTCTGTGACGTTGCTACTGAAATGGAATGTATAGCCTAGGTCAGTGGTTCTCAAACATTTTCATGTCAAGGACCCGCAAATTGATACGTATTAATGCTGCAGACCCACATTTGAAAAGATTTAGAGCCAGGGGCCCCATAACAGAAGATTATTTGTATGAATTAATAATTCTACAACTGTCTACTGCACTGTAGGTGGGGTGATAACCTAGCTACAAGCTAGCAAAGTTGTGAGCTTGTAGATCCATAATTTTTGAACATTCTTGAATAGGGCTTAACTGGTTGAACCTGAGTGATCTGAGTTTTATATCCACTAGTAGTAAAATTAAATGGTTCCTTTGCAGTGGACCCCCTGGAACACACTCAAGGACCCCTGGGGGTCCCTGGACTCCACTTTGAGAACCACTGGCGTAGTTAATAGGCACCGTGACATGTATATAGCGATTATTACAGTATACACACAGAGCTGTCTGTACCTTTGCTACTGAAATGTGTTCAAAGCATTACCTTGCAAGTGTGTATACGCCTACAGTATAGCATAATTCAATTTATTATCCGTCATGGCATATTGTCAGTTATTACTGCACTCCCTTAATATAATTCATTTCTGTTGCTCCTCTGCTTTGCTACCTCCTTGTTTTAACTCATTCCTTTCATTCAAGGAAAGGACGAATAGCAAAGGCTTATGGTCGCCTGGTTCATTACACAGTATCGTTGCTGGTTGGTGTAAACCTTGTACAGCATGTCCAAAACCACTACTTTTCAGGGGACGGGGGACGGTGGGGGGAGGACGGATGTTTTTCGATGGATCCTATGTAGTTATTATTTAATCACAAGCTCTTGTTAATACTGTTCATAGGTCGGACATTTATTAAACCCACAGACAGTCACTTTGAACACAGCATCCCTATTTTGGGCACGTTATTATAGATGATTTCAAGAGTTTGTGAGCTTGTAGATCGGCTATTTCCGGTGAAGAGATTTGGTGTAGAGGGAAACAAGGAGGGAAACAAGTATAGATCCCAGAGTGACCCCGGTTATAAGTGTATAGTGGTTAATAAAAAAAAAAGGAAAATCAAGAAAAACGTAAGAAGATAAAATGGAGATACAGGGTGTCTGCCCGACAGCGACGATATATCACACTTTTATTTGCCCTGGCTGAGGGGAGTGATAAAAGAACAGAGAGAGTGATTGATAAGCCTGCGCTGATTTCTCAGCCGCCATTATCCTCCCTATAGGACTTATACTGTGGCTGACCAATCAGTGCAAGCTAATGTTGCGCCGCGTGCCGAAGAGACCTCGCTAGTTAACTCACCATGGACACCAGTACAGTAAACCATGGAGTGAGCTGAGTGTCCGTGACAGTCGTTGGCACAGTGTTAGTCAGACGCGGAGTGGTCTGCTGTAAGGAAGCAAGCTTTTTGAAAGGTTATGTCACATCTGTGACAGTTGGAGGAGACAGGAATATCCACTGGGACCGTCTGCTAGGCCAGAGATAGGCTTAATTTATACTCTGTCGCGTGGTGTTGTTGTCGCGCGCCATAAAAACAGGAGATCTACAAGCTGACAACGGGTCGCAGTGCGACCCGTCGTGAGCTTGTAGATCTCCTGTTTTTCGGGCTTCTGATGGAAAGGGAGAGAGAGGGAAAGAGGCTGAAAAGGAGCGACGGGCTGATGGACCAACACACTCAATTTTAGACATAGCGAGAAAGAAAGACAGGTAGAAGAAATTCACACAGATGGGCAAGATGAGGCTGACCTTCAGAAAGATGAAGAGAGCGGTGTGTGCGTGCGTGTGCGTGTACGTGTGGGCTTATCGACGTGAGGGCCAAACCTCTCAGGTCTAGTAAAATACTAGAGAAACGATCATTTTCATGGATAAGTAAGGTTTTTAGACGTAGGCCTACAAGGTTACAACTTGTTAAGTATTCAGGTTGGTGTGTGGGTTAGGACTGGCATTTAAGGGTCAGGGTTTAGTGTTGGGATTAGGTTGAGGGTTAAATATGCAAAGAAAATCTGGAAATATAGTAATACGTGTGTGTGTGTGTGTGTGTGTGTGTGTGTGTGTGTGTGTGTGTGTGTGTGTGTGTGTGTGTGTGTGTGTGTGTGTGTGTGTGTGTGTGTGTGTGTGTGTGTGTGTGTGTGTGTGTGCGTGCGTGCGTGCGTGCGAGTGTGCGTGCGTGCGTGCGTGCGTGCGTGTGTGCGTGCGTGTGTGAGAGAGAGATTGAGAGAGAGTGTGACAGAGACAGAGCCTTTCGAGTGACTATACCGACAGCAAAAAAAAGGGACGTCCTCCCCTCACTTCATCTCCCGGTGTTTTGAAGGTCGGTCCGTCACCCCCGGCACATCGCCGCCGATGGTACTGTGTCATTTTATTTCCGCGTTGACGTTTAGTCCTGCAATTTTCCACACCGGGGAGCAGATCGAGTAAACGCCAGGAGCCACTACAACGCCCAAATAAATTAAAGCCAACGTGGCCCACTCACTACCTATACTGTAGCTACAACACTTTGCTCGGCCTCATTGAGCACAATCTATATTATCCTCTCTTTCTCTCTCTCTCTCTCTCTCTCTCTCTCTCTCTCTCTCTCTCTCTCTCTCTCTGAGGGATGAGTATTTCAGAGACAGAGGGAGATGGAGATGATTGCTCTGTCTGGGTTGAACATACGATACCTGCGGCCATAAATCGCTGTGATGGAAAACCTGTTTTTATTTGTTTACCGTTGCTTTGCTACTCGCCCGCACTGGTACAGTTTTTACACTCTCAGAGTGTAAACATTCTGTCTGTCTGTCTGTCTGTCTGTCTGTCTGTCTGCTTGCCTGCCTGCCTGCCTGCCTGCCTGCCTGCCTGCCTGCCTGCCTGCCTGCCTGTCTGCCCCCAGAACCACAGTAGAACAGTGAAGCGGCCGTCGCCTGGTGGCCAAATCTGAGATTGCAATACTTCCGCATTGAAAACGCCACTGTGCATGCTTCTACCGTTTGAAACCCTAGTGCGCCTGCTCGGTGCTCAAGACTTCCGCATTTGGGCACCCAAATTTGGTGCTCACAATCAAGAAAACTGCGGAAGTAGAGCATTCTTCCGGGTGCTTCAAGCGCTGGTGAGCAACTTTCATTGGGGGCGGGGCAGTCCGTCCTCTAGATATATAGACCAATTATTTTTCATTACTAACATTGAGACTGGACGCACAGGTGATTGTTTCACGCAATCAATTCCCAACCTGTTGTTTTGGGGTGCGCTGGTTTCAGCACACCCCAACCCCCTCTTGTGTGTTGGCTAGTGAGGCGCGTCCTAGCGAGACCTGACAGAATGGGTTTCATTTCATTCTGGTTGCGCGCATACTGGTTCTTATCAGTGTGACGTGACGCCGTCTGTTAAGGGGTCTATTATAACTCTATGATACCCAGGCATCCACCACCCATCCACTGTGTGCGGATTCCATACACCTTCAGCCATCCGTGTCCGTCAAACAGCCCAGCCGTCTGCAAACTCGTGACACGCGACGGCCTGTCCTTGCTCTCTTTAGTACACAGCTGTGGTATGTGACACCGTGGCCTGTAAAGGACTACAGGGGTGGCGCCGTCTACACACAGAGGGTCACGACACTGGCCTTTTGACCACGGTCAGTGGGGTTCAGCGCGTCGGAACGATGAAGGTCGTTATCGGAGAGCAGGAGGCGCAGACAGGCCTGACGGGGCTTCAGAGCCTCGCCCTCGTGCCCTGCCGGCCGCTCTGACATTTGGAAGAGACCGGGGGGGAGGGGAGGGGGGGGGGGTCGCTTCTGATGTGGGATATAGGGGCCACGTGTGTCAGATCACTATACTCTGTCTTTCTGTCACTTACAGTATGGCCCTCTCTGTCTACTACGGCGTGTCTTATGTCTCTGTGTGTCTACAGCGTGTCTTATGTCCTTCTGTGTCTTCAGTGTGTCTTATGTCCTTCTGTGTCTTCAGTGTGTCTTATGTCCCACACATGTCTACAGTCTGTCTTATGTCTCACACATGTCTACAGCCTGTCTTATGTCTCACATATGTCTACAGTCTGACTTATGTCCCACATATGTCTACAGTGTGTCTTATGTCCCACATTATGTCTTCAGCGTGTCTTATGTCCTTCTGTGTCTTCAGTGTGTCTTATGTCCCACACATGTCTACAGCCTGTCTTATGTCCCACAGATGTCTTCAGTGTGTCTTATGTCCCACATTATGTCTTCAGTGTGTCTTATGTCCCACATTATGTCTTCAGCGTGTCTTATGTCCTTCTGTGTCTTCAGTGTGTCTTATGTCCCACACATGTCTACAGCCTGTCTTATGTCCCACAGATGTCTTCAGTGTGTCTTATGTCCCACATTATGTCTTCAGTCTGTCTTATGTCTCACATTATGTCTACAGTCTGTCTTATGTCTCACATTATGTCTACAGTCTGTCTTATGTCCCACATATGTCTACAGTCTGTCTTATGTCTCACATTATGTCTACAGTCTGTCTTATGTCTCACATTATGTCTACAGTCTGTCTTATGTCCCACATATGTCTTCAGTGTGTCTTATGTCCCACATTATGTCTACAGTCTGTCTGATGTCTCACATTATGTCTACAGTCTGTCTTATGTCTCACATTATGTCTACAGTCTGTCTTATGTCCCACATATGTCTTCAGTGTGTCTTATGTCCCACATTATGTCTACAGTCTGTCTGATGTCTCACATTATGTCTACAGTCTGTCTTATGTCTCACATATGTCTTCAGTGTGTCTTATGTCCCACACATGTCTACAGTCTGTCTTATGTCCCACATATGTCTACAGTCTGTCTTATGTCCCACATATGTCTTCAGTGTGTCTTATGTCCCACATATGTCTACAGTCTGTCTTATGTCTCACATATGTCTACAGTCTGTCTTATGTCCCACATATGTCTACAGTCTGTCTTATGTCCCACATTATGTCTACAGTCTGTCTTATGTCCCACATATGTCTACAGTCTGTCTTATGTCCCACATTATGTCTACAGTCTGTCTTATGTCTCACATTATGTCTACAGTCTGTCTTATGTCCCACATATGTTTTCAGTGTGTCTTATGTCCCACATTATGTCTACAGTGTGTCTTATGTCCCACATTATGTCTACAGTGTGTCTTATGTCCCACATTATGTCTACAGTCTGTCTTATGTCCCACTTATGTCTTCAGTGTGTCTTATGTCCTACAGGTGTGTCTTCTACAGTGTGTCTTAATCCCTCTCAGTCTCTCTGTCTGTTTTTTGAATGTTTGTCCCTCCTCCATCTCTATATGTCTCCATCTCTATATGTCCATTTACCTGTATCTGTCTCTCTTTGTCTCCGCCAGGCCGAAAGGCATGGCGAGAGAGTATGTTTTGCCCCCTGTCCGTCCGTCCGTGTGTGTGTGTGTCCGTCCGTCCGTGTGTCCGTCCGTCTGTCATTCTGTCATTTTGTGTACAGCTAATCTCCGGCACCGTTGGCTTGCTCGCAGTGAAACTGTGCACACACACTCCCTGGATGCCAGAGCAGAACCTCTGCCCCAAATTTTTCAAATTAGCCTTTTATAGCGCCACCAGGAGGCCGCTTTTTGCAAAACACATTTCTTGACAGTACTCCTACAGATTTTATCCAAACATCACGCAAATCAGTACACAGTATCTCTATAGTCATGTGATCAACATGGATCTGTCCAATTTTCCATATTTCATCCTGATTGGCTAAGGTTGGCTTCCAAAGTTTGAAGGATTGCTCCGTTTTCAACAAAATGCCTCAAATCATGAACGCAGCTTGCGATTTCCGTGAGATTTCACACGCACATTCCCACTAGGCCGAGGAAGAAATGCCACTTGAAAATGTTCAAATCAGCCTCATGGTGGCGCTATAAATGGACGATTTGTGTTTTTAACTATAACTGCACCGATCTGCATGAAACTTTGCACGCACACTCCCTAGAGGCCAAGGAAAAACAACTGACCTGCATTTTTTACATTTGCCTTTCATAGCGCCACCAGGAGGCCGACTTATGTAAAACACATTTTTTGATATTAAGCCTTCAGAATGTATCCAAATTTCACGCACATCGGTACACTTGATCTCTATAGTCATGTGATCACGATGGATCTTTTAAAATGTTCATATTCCATCCTGATTGGCTAACATTGACATCTAAAGTTTGCAGGAGTGGCCCGTTTTGAACAAAATGCCACAAATCATGAATGCAGCGTCCGATTGTGGTGACACTTTGCACGCACATTCGCACTACATTGAAGAACAAATGCCACCCTTTTAACATTGCCCTATTATAGCGCCACCAGGAGGCTAATTTTGCAACACTTTTCTTTTTTATATTACTCCTACAAATTCAAACATCATGCAAATCGGTACACATATAGTCAAGTGATCAAGATGGTTCCGTCCAATTTTTCATATTCCATCCTGATTGGCTAATTCCGAACATTGCTGCCCCACAATAACCTACCTGACCTGGCGGAGACCTCGGAGCACTTTTTCTAGTTTTTTTAATGTTTCTGTCTCTGCCTCAGCATTTCATTCCCTTTATATTTCTCCCTTCAGCATCCCCCCCCTTCTCTCTCTCTCCTCACTCCCTCTTTGTCTATTTCAACTGGCAGCATTGCCTATGGACTCCCACTGGCATCCATCGTGTACACGTACGTGTCCCAGCGTGTCTCTGCATGCCGTAGTGTACCGGTTTAGCCGGGTAGCCAGTCCGACTCTCAGAGAGGGCATCACCCTCCCCCCTCAGTCAGTAGGTTATCACAGTACAGCCTCGTGTCTCTCCCACTGTGCCATGGCACATCCATCCACATCCTTTCACAGCTGCCTTTCATCTCTGCCTCGCTGAACACGCACGCGCCCTTGCACGCACACACACAAATACACTCAGGATGCGGTGCGTTGTGAGCTTGTACATTGGCTATTCCTGGTGTGCCACACAAAGTTAATAAAGAATACATTAACACTTAAACCCTCTATACCTAGTAAACTAATACTTACTTGACCGGGATCGGCTCTGTTCTTGGCCCGCTCTTTTTCCCCTCTGCACAAAATTCTTTTTGCCCAAAATAGCCGATCTACCAGCTCACAGCGTGTCGTGTTTGCGACGCATTGTGAGCTTATAGTTCTGTTATTTCCGGCGAATGTTCCCCCCGAATAGGGATGCTATAGGGTTCAAGTGGTTAAGCGCGAGACTATACCAGCAATGTTGTCAACAGTCACTTCCATATGGCTATAGCTTTGAACCTAAAGCAACATTCCCTGTTCTATTCAATACGAGGATCAAGAGAATATCCTGACTTGGGAGGAAAAAAAGAACATGCAGCCCAAGCAAAAATAATAATAAATAAAATAAATGCTCCATCCATTCAAGGGAACTGTGAGGGGGGGGTTACGCAATGGTGTTGTCACGGCGAAGACATCTGCACGAGAGCACATCATGAAAACATGGCTTCGGGCCTGTGCGGAATTGGACATTTTTTCAAATGTGCACCGCAGCAGTATGTCACTTCTATATTTATTCATGTGTACCGCGAGACCTGCGAGTGTGTCCCCGTCAGATCTTCGGGCGGGCAGCAAATCCTGGCTGTCACATGTCCTGTGGTGATTTACCATTCCGTCGACTCGCCCCGTTGTCATCTGTCCTCCCCGCTGACGGCGCTGACAGGCCCTCAGCTACTCGATACTGCTGCCACGCGTGTGTGCTCGCTCACTGCTCACACATGGATGCGTTCAGTGGTGGACAAACGTACTCGACCCCAGTACCTCAGTACGTCAAAGTATAGATCTTTGATGTCGGGCAGAAACCTTTTAACTCCATATTCTCCATATACGTTTTTTTTCGCCCTTCTCGATCATACTGCAGCGTCGCACAAAAGTAGCACATTCGTCGAGCTTGAAACGCGGCGCGAAGCAACGCGTTTTGAGCTTGTCGATCTGCTACTTTTGCTATTTTTGAATTTAAAGCCGGAAAAGTAACAGTTTTGGACATATGAGGTTTCCACCCGACAGAGACGGGATACCCCATGTCAAACATTAGTACTCGACTACAAGTGAAGGTTGCTCAGTAAAATTTGTACTTGAGATACTCGTGCGTGCGTGCATGACTGAGACTGCCTGTTAACCGCTTTCACCCTGCATGTCGTAGGTGATTTTTTTTTAACAAAACATAAATAAATAACACCTCTTTGCTATTTGTCATATGACGACGTATAGGGCTGAAGTGGTTAACCACTTGAACATTCGCCGAAAATAGCAGATCTTCCAGCTCACAACGCGTCATGCTGTGACGCGTTGTGAGCTTATAGATCGGCTATTTTTGGCAAAGGAGGTTCGGTGTAGAGGGAACAAAGAGCGAACCAAGAACAGAGCCCAGAGGTCAAGAATGGAGAGTTTAAGTTGTTGCGTCTGTGCATCCGAGGCCGGTGTTATTTCAGTCCGCCGGCGCCGGGATGACTAACGGCAGTTAAAACGGTGCCAGTATGTTTTTAGGGCATTAGGGTTATGGCGAGTTAATCATAGCCTGCACCTTGTTGTGTCCATGCCACCGAGCACGTCATATACAAACAGAAATAATTAGGGGCTCGCCAGGGCTCAAGTGAAGGTGATTGTACACTGTACAGTGATGTTGCAGCATTTTGTCCGATTATTACAAGAGACTAGGTGTGTGGGCAGTAGTTACTGGTATAACGCTTGGCGGGGCACAGGCACCTCTGTACGCCAACGCCCACGGAACCGCCGGTCTGATGCAGAGCAGCCCCTCCCCCCCCCTGCCCAGACGAGAGCAGCAAACAACACTTTTGGAAGGGCTGGTGCAATTACCAGTCATCTGTGGTTCTACTGAGATGAGTAAGACCTAAGCAGAGAAACATAACTGTGTGTGTGTGTGTGCGTGCGTGCATGCATGCGTGTGCATGAGGTCTTGAAGGACTGAGGGTGAACATGTTTTTTGTGTTGGCGGGTGGTGAACGAGGGCACAGATCGACAAGGATTCTTCTCAACTTGTTGACAGATTCAGCCATCCAGCTGGAGGATAACTTTTTGGGGAAGAGCTGGATGGGCCCATTCCCACAAAATGCACCATAGCCATAATCCAGCGTTGTTGATTGCGTGAGTGTATTTTGCACAAGCACTATGTGGCCTATGTTTGGATACCGCGTGCTCAAGTTTTATGTAAAAATTAAAGGAAGATTGAGGAAGATTTCACAGGTTTTCACCTGTTGGTACACTGACAAACAAATGTGATTAAGACTTGAATTTAGCTTGCGCCTTTTACAATTCTGCTTTACAGTAATTGGGCCCACTATTTGGACCCACGTGTACATCTGGTCTAGGAATACAATTCTTCTGTGCTCTCTCTCTCTCTGTACTGTCTCACCTATACGGTATGTCCCCCTTATGTTTGCCTTCATCTCAGCTTTCCTGTCTATCTCCCCTACGCTGTCTCCCTCTCAGCTTTCTGTCTACCTCACCTCCCCTCCCCTTATTACTAATGCCTGTCTTGAATGAGACTCAGTTTCAAGCCACGTGGGATCTCGAGGCCTTTGTGTTTCAGCAACACTCAGAATTTCATATTGAAAAAACTTTGTCACTTTGAAAGATTTAGATTTTCTTCTGATGTCACAGCGGTACTGAGAACATTAACGACACATGAAAAGAAACTCAGAAGCAGCTCTCCCACGGTGACTTGCGAGACTCTTATGATCTTAAACGCTTCCCATGTATCAGAGACGCAAGTGAAGGAGATAAGCGTGGAGGTGGAGGAGAGGAAAACGACAAGCACTCGAAGGTTACACGCACCGTACATTTTGCGGTGCACAGATCCATATATCCAGGCTTTTCATGTCATGCCTGTGTGAAAAAACACGTCCTTGGGATATCTGTTACATTGAAGCCAAGCTTAAGGAGGGAGATGGGGAAATGTTCTATTTATACACCCAGCCAAAACAAGGTTTTTGAAGTGAAAGCCCTACGGAGAGGGGAGTAAAATAAATGAATAAACAAAGTCACACTGATATGCTACTATCATTATACCAGCAGCAAACTGTGGTTCATAAACCAACATTTCCACTGCACAATAAAACATCTGCTATTTTAAATGACAGACTAGACATCATAAAGCATAATCTATAAAGTGGAAGTTCCCTATTAAGTGGAATAAGAAGCCAGGATTTCAAATGTGGATTTCTACATGAAATATTCTGCTTTGGGCTGGGATAAAATACATTTAATCTTAAGCTATGATGGTCATATTATCCATAATGTCCATATTGTCACATACTGCACATACTGTATGTATTTTACATTAATAGTATTTTTTCCTTATCTCTCTCCCACAGACTTTGACAACAATCCATTACATTCGTATAGTCTCTATCTCACTGATGTGTAATTCCGGCCTCTGTGATCTGGCAATTAATATACTGTCGGTCTTGTACACGCGTCTGCATTGCAGACACATGCTTTAGTGTGAAAATGTGTGTGAGCATACCGATACGTGCGCACGTGTGCTAGTGTGTGTAAAAGTGGGTATCTACATTCAAGCGTGGTGGAAGCGTATGTACATGAGAATAACTTTTATGGACGGATTATATCCAGACATAACACAAGGCATATAGAAAAGAGCAAATGGCTAATCCCCTTGCTAAGCCGTGTGCACATGTGCCAATGCTATAAATGCATCGTCTAGGAGCATCAAAGTAATTAAGGCCAAGCGACCACCACGACCACCCAGTTTCCAAATGAAATTCCCTCATAGGCAACTGGGAAGCGAAAGCCAGTCCCAACAACGGTGCCACACATAACAGAGTGTTGTCTCTTTTGTCATGGCAGCAGTTTACGGCCCATATTCACATGGCTATATCTAGATGTATGGTCTCCTGTTTGCAGGAGAGGATATTGCCTGCTGCGCGAGAGTGGGTGGGATATATGTGTGCGTGACCCCCCCACCCCCCCCCCCCCCGTACCCCCCACGTCCGACCTGCACTTCCTGGTAGTGGTGGAAAAAGTACTAAATGTTTTTTACTTAAGTAAAAGTATCAATACTACAATGTAGAAATACTCTGTTACAAGTTAAAGTCCGGAATTCAAAATGTACTTATGCAGAATGTCCCATTTCACAAGTTTTCAAATGTATAAAATGTCATTTTCAAAGATCTCTTGAAAATAGCAGATCTACAAGGTCATTGAGTGTGAGCTTGTAGATCGGCTATTTTCAAATAGCCGATCTACAAGCCGATACTAAAATGTTCACTCTCCAACCAGAGCTGCTGGTTTTGATTCATACTCTGCAGATGTTCTGCTATGGCCAGAGATGAAAAGAGGCTATGGGTGGGTGGGTAGGTGGGTTGGTTCCGCGCAGGAAAAGCTGAGCGATCTCCCGGGCCGCCATCTGGGTTGGCGGCCCTCGTCTGTCTGTGGCAGTGACCATCTCTTCTCCTCTCCGTCATCCTCTCCATCCTGCAGCCTGACATATGGCCTCTTCTGATGAAACCCGCAGCAAACCCACAGAGGAGGAGGTGAAGAAGAGGAGGAGGAGGAAGAGGAGGAGGAGGAGGAGGAGGAGGAAGAAGCACAGAAGGCAGTGTGGTAGATGAGGGAGAAGGGAGGGGAGGGGAGGGTAGGAAGGGGAAGGGAGATAAAGATGGAGACAGAGAGAGGAAGGGAAAAGGTTTCAAGGAAGGGAGGGGGAATGTCATCAGTCTATAAATTCACGGATTGTGTGTGTGTGTGTGCGTGTGCGTGTGCGTGTGCGTGTGCGTGTGCGTGTGCGTGTGCGTGTGCGTGTGCGTGTGCGTGTGCGTGTGCGTGTGCGTCTCCCGTCCCGTGCAATACTAGAGAACTGTGTGTGTATCGGAGGAGACACATGGTTGTCTGTGCTCTCCCTCTTAGACCAACTGTATAGGAGTTGGCACTGCCAAGGAACTAGAATAGTTCGGGAATCAGGAGAAAGAAAGAAAGAAAGAAAAGAAGAAAGACAGAAAGAAAGAAGGAAGGAAGGAAAGAACATCCAGCTCCATGGTGCAGACAGCAGATACAGTATGCTGGGTGACTCACGTCCCCTGTCCCCCATATAGCATGGTAATCCATTCCCAGCATGGCCAGCGAACAGATATGTCACCTCTGACCCTGTCTCCAGTCACACATCCCTTCACATCAAATCTCCCTTTTCCATCACTCGTCTTCAAAGACCCTCGCAACCCCCCGGCATAGCGCATCACCCAGGATCCCGGCACAGGCGATGCAGCGAGCCTGGAGAGGTTTGTCCTCAGATGGTTGGAGTTGGGGAAGTGATGCATCCTTCCCTGGAAAACTGTTTCACCTACATGGACAATGGGTGTGAACAATAGCTGGTTAACTCCACCCCTAACCACTCCCCCAGTAGATTCACTGCCATCTGTCAGTGACGCGTGATTTGGGAACCTACGGGAGTGGTTGGCACACCCCGCCTCTATACAGCGGAGCGGCTGTAGCTTATAGTGGCTTTTATCTGTTACTGTTAAAGTAACAGATAACTGTAACTGTTACTTAATGTTAGTCTGTTATAGGTTAAAAGTTTTTTTTTTAAAACAAATTATCTGTCAAAACATCAGTAATCAGTGTGAGCTTGTAGATCAGCTATAGGCTAGTTAGTATATAGGGGGGGCGCAATAGGCTAGTATAGTGCCCTTGGGAATTTGGTCAACTAAATATATAGAGTAGTGGTTACAAACATTGAAAACACATTAAATCAAAACTTAAAACAAGGCGTACCTGAGCAAGGCACTATCTGAGCAAGTTCCCACACAGAGTGGTGCGATGTCTGCTTCTACTGACTCAGCACAGTTCGAGTTGCATACCCATAGACAGAGTATAGTAAAAGTTCCATGCTCGTCAATATGGGACACAAAAGAGGTACGTTGACCAAGGGTCAATATATGAGAATGCATTGGTGAAAAATATACATTGGCCAATACCCCAACGACAACAACTATAATGGGACACATATTTATTGTTTATTTAATTATTTATTTGCCTATCGTCACAGTGGATGCAGGCATCCATGGGGTTTCCCTCCTTCCGTTGCTCTCCTGGCTCATAATTAATTCATACGTAGAGAGCAGAGAGAGCATTATGACGTTTCCCACAGCCCCCCACACGTCACCAAATCCCATTACCCCCATCGTTGTATTGAGAGAAAACATGGCTGTATGGGAATGGGGGTGGGGCCGGTGAAGTGGACCTCTTTTACCAAGTAGTCACATTGGACGACAGTCGCCAATTGAAATAACCCATTGAAAAATGGAGGCAAATATATTATTTTGGTAAATTAATTAATGCATTGATTTCCTCATCATGTCAAGTAATTAGACAAATATATGCTTTCATTTATTGATTATGAGTGCATTATTATGTTCCTTTCACTGCATTTACCACTTATTTCCATGATTTTAGAGTATGATTTTGATAGCTGGCTGAGCACACATTCTGCACAGCTTTGCAAAGAAGGACTCGGGTGTCATTAGGAAAGATCTACAAGCTTGTAGATCTGCTATTTTCACTATATTTGAAATAGGGCTTAACCCTATAACGCCAAACGTATCATATATGATACACACATTACACTGATTTTTGGGCGGTGAAACCGCCCCTATATGTGAGGTTTGGACATTTGCACCCCCCCAACCCTGCGCTGTGATTGGCCACCAGTGTACACCCCTAACCCTGCACCGTGATTGGCCAATCACAGTCTATTCAGGACTGTGATTGGCTAGTGAAACATGACACATGTGCATAGCCCTATAAATAGGACTATGCACTTAAAAAAAAACACATTTATGTTTTTTTTAAAGTTAGGGGTGTACAATGGTTGGTCCACAATATTACTTTTCTTTAAGTGAACTTCCATCACTGTGATGACCACTGTGACCACACCGCCCACTTCACACTGGGTGTGATTTTTTAATAAATCGTGTAATGAATACTTGGACCAAGAACCTGTTGTATCATATCTGACACATCCCCACTTCCCCCTGGACCATACCATTTGCACTGCAGGTAGTTACAGAGCCTCAGGTGGTCTGACCCAAAATGGCTGCCATCAACTAAACAGGAGAGGTTGATGCACTACTAACAAACAATTATTTTTTAAGCAGTTCGGGTAAGTTTTCCTAGTATATCTTTACTAATATTTTGAAATAAGTGTTGGATAACTTGAATGCACTTATGAGCTCTCAAAATGTAGCATTTGAGTTTGTTGTCTCCGCCGGAGGCGGAGAGTATGTTTTCGCTTCATCCCGCCGTGTGTTCACCTCCCTCCTAGCCAAGCTAACATTGGTCAAGCTCCACGTGACACGTGTCAATATGTTGACACCAATGCCTTTGATTGGCTAGAGGGACGCATGACGAAATAAAATCCTATAAATAGGTGTGTCAAGTGAGGTAAGACAGGATCAATCAGTCTTGATTGGAACAGTACCTTCCAGTACAAATCACCCGTCCGTCCGTGCGTGTGTGTGTCCCTCTGAGAACACCTAACATTGGTCAAGCAAAGGCGCAGAAGGCCAAAGCTAAGAAAGCATACTCATCTACAACAGTAACACAGAAGAGGACTATAGAGTTGAATTGATCCCACAACAAGGCCGAAGTCTTAATACTGTAACAATTGGCCACCTTGATCAAATGCATTATGTAGCACTAGAGAAAACTGACATAGATCAAACACACCAATCAACTGCTGAAACTGTTCAAGACAATGAAGATGAAGAAGACAGACAAGCATTTGAACAAACCAGTCAATTACGACGACTCCCATATGACACATTGCTTCAAGAAGAACATTTTTTAGATGCAGACACTACATATTCAGTCGCCCCTGCAGAACACCAAAAACTACGCGCATTCTAGACGACCCGTGCTATTAAAATAGCACGGGTCTGCTGGCGGAGACTTGTGCTCCGAGGAGCACATTTTCTAGTTTTTTATGATGTCAAAAGTGTTTGTATCATATTTGATACTACAGGTCTAAAAGAAAGTTTTTTTTTTTTTATCCCACGATTTTGTAACCCTATTTTTTACACCCAGTGCCAATCTCTATGTAATCCTGGGCACTACACTCCCTCTGCCAACCTAGGGAGGCCAGGGCCGAGCTCATGCCTCCTTCAATGCATGAGAGCCAACTGACCTTCTTATCACCTGACAGGGGAGAGTTTCCCTGGTTGGACGTAGCGCGTGGAAGGAACACGTTATTCCAACCAGTTCCTTTCCCCTCCATCTGGCGCCCCGGCTGGCCAGGGGGAGGCAGTAAAACCGACTTGAAATACCCCTTGTAATACCCCTTGTATCAAATATGATACAACAAATAAATGATACAAAGGAATGTAAAAAACAAAAAAACAAAAAATCAAAAATGTTTTAAGACCCAATAAAGTGTCCCTTTTCAAAATTTTGGAATTTTCTGACCTTTCCTTCATAGTTCAGGTTCTAGAGGGTTAAGTGGTTGATTCATACTTTTTGAGAAAGGAGTCAAAATTACAACATAATTATGTCTTTGAAATATAGCAGAGTGAAAGTCTCAAAAAGTATCCAAAAATTCAAATACTCAAGTAAAGTACAGATACTAAAAAACATGGTCATGACATCATTAATATGATGTCTTGATGTCATAAGTATGATGTCAGTCTTGCCGATATGTGCATCAGAGATTATAAATTCGCAACAGAAAACTAAATGAAACAGTTATTTGGGGATTGAGCTTCTTGGCTTCTTCTTTGTACACTAGTGGTTTGCAAGAATACCCACGGGCGGACACACAGCATTGTTTGAGGACATACAATACATTTGTTTCTCCACTCAAGCAAATAAGCAGTGGAGCCACAGGTCTCTGTCATACAAATCAGGATTTGAGGTCGGATTGTGACATATCTAGAGCCATGTGTTTCTTCTGGCGCCGGTGCATGTTCCACCTGAAGTTTGTTCTCTTGGGAGCGGCTCTGTTTATGGTGGCAGTGGTGTTTCTCCAGAGGATTGTGGACCAAGAGCAGCCCAAGATCAAAGGCTGCCCCTCTGGGTTCTACAGCCAGGATGAGCTGAAGCCCGCACTGGAGAGACCACTGCAGGACCCCCAGAGCCCTGGGGCCGGTGGCAAGGCCTTTCACCAGGAACACATGACCCCAGAAGAGTTGACTGCGAAAGAGCAAGGCATGACCAGACACTGCTTCAACCAGTTCGCCAGTGATCGCATCTCCCTGAGCCGCAGCCTTGGCGATGACACTCGGTCTCCAGAGTGTGTGGAGCAAAAGTTCTGTCATCCTTTACCAACCACCAGTGTAATTATTGTCTTTCACAACGAGGCCTGGTCCACCCTCCTCAGGACAGTCTACAGTGTTCTGCACACATCCCCTGATGCCTTGCTTACAGAGATCATACTGGTGGATGATGCAAGCGATGCCGAGCACCTTAAGCTGCCTTTGGAAGAGTTCATACGCCAGTTTAACATTGTCCGCGTGGTGAGACAGCCAGAGAGGAAAGGCCTCATTTCAGCCAGGCTGCTGGGGGCCAGTGTGGCTCAGGGTCAAGTCCTCACCTTCCTAGATTCACACTGCGAGTGTTTCCATGGCTGGCTGGAGCCCCTGCTGGCTCGTGTCACGGAAGAGCCCACTGCAGTGGTCAGTCCAGAGATCCACACTATATTCCTAGACACGTTCGAATTCCACAAGCCTGTGGTCAACGGTCATGGCAACCGTGGCATGTTTGACTGGAGTCTGAACTTTGGCTGGGAGGGGATCCCCGATGACAAGAAACACAAGAATAAGACCTACCCTGTCAAAACACCAGCCTTCGCCGGTGGACTCTTCGCCATCTCCAAGAAGTATTTTCAGCACATTGGAACCTATGACGACCAGATGGAGATCTGGGGTGGTGAAAATGTGGAGATGTCATTCAGGGTGTGGCAGTGTGGGGGTCAGTTAGAGATCATTCCTTGTTCTGTGGTGGGCCATGTCTTCCGCAGCAAGAGCCCCCACACTTTCCCCAAGGGCAAAGAGGTCATCACTCGCAACAAGGTGCGGCTGGCCGAGGTCTGGATGGATGAATATAAGGATATCTTCTACCGTCGTAACAACAATGCTGCCAAGATGGCCAGAACAAAAGAGTTTGGCGACATCTCTGAACGTGTGAAACTGAGAGAGAGGTTGCAGTGCAATAACTTCACCTGGTACCTCAACACAGTTTACCCAGAAGCCTTTGTTCCAGATCTTTCTCCTGTTAAATTTGGAGCAATTGAGAACTCAGGATCCCACACCTGCTTGGATGTGGGCGAGAAAAATCAGGGAGGCAAACCATTGATCATGTACCAGTGTCACGGCATGGGAGGAAACCAGTACTTTGAATACACCTCTCACAAGGAGCTGCGTCACAACATTGGGAAGCAGTTGTGTCTCCATGCGACACCCCAGCCGGGGCAGGTGAAGATCGAGCTCTGCCAGCGGAAGGGAATGGGTACCAGTTTGGCACCACAACAGGAGTGGGTTTTTACAGAGGAGCAGCTTCTGAAGAACCCCAGCAGTGGAAGATGTTTACAGCTGAAAGGAGGCCAGATTCAGATGGACAACTGTAATGTTGCAGACCTGAACCAGCACTGGTCCTTCAGCTGACCCCCCAGTCTGCCAAACCCTGGACCAACAGCTCATCGTTCCCCTCAGTCACTTAGACCATTGTACTGTATACCATTATATATATTTTTTATAGTAATGGCAGTCGATGGGGCTTGGATTCTCCACATTTGGGCACGGATGGGATTATTGACTAGACTCTTTCAGTGCCAAGCCATCTATGAGGAAGTGAAAGGTAGTGGAATGCAGTCTGAATCCTTGCCAAAATATGCAGTCATATGTCATATCATATGTCATAAACGATTGGCGTCACAGACTGGCCATATGAAGCTACGCTAGTATACTCCATTGGACATCTTGTGTTTAATACTTTTTTCCCCAGAATTATTGCATCAGAACCACAAGAGATGAATTGTCAGATGTCAAACATCTGACAAAAGGTATAACTGTTGTCAGATGTTTGACATTTGACGTATACGTGTGTCCATTATGCTTGTGTGGATACATCCGATCAATCATTTAACATACTATCTGCTAAGATGTGTTGGACAATGACCTTAAGGGGTCCAACATGACTACCGCCAAGGGGTCAAAATGGACCCTTATGGGTTTGTAACTCTGAGAGTGTACACACTGTCCATTTGAACCGCTGGCGGTCCCCGGACTCGAGATTGAGAACCACAAACCAGCAATGTAACAGAGAGCAACTCTGTGATTCTCAACCTTTTTCATTTCAAGGACTCACACTTTGATGAGCATTAGGCCACGGAATCCCTTTTTTTTTTTTTATCTCGGGCACTCCAAATATCTACAATGTAAAATCAGGTGTGGGCCGGGGGTAGCGATACTTTAATTCAGCACCTTTTTAAAAGTTCTGTGGATGTATTATCCTTTTTTTTTTCCTACATAGAAATGTTATCAATATCACATTTAACATTTACTGTGCTGGATGCTTTGTCTTCCACGTTTGCACTGTGTGAACCTCGCATTCAGGACCATACATAGAAAATATTAATGCCTGGCATTTAGTGGCTGCACACGCCTCACACAAAATGTGCACCCCCCCCCCCCACACACACACACACACACACACACTGTACTTTGTACTTTCTTGGGTTTGCTGTGGAACACCCTCCAGTCCTTGGAAACCCCCCCCCCCCTCCGCACGCCTCATGTATTTTTCATGAAATCGTCCCAGTAGAACGCGCGCGTGTGTGTGTGTCTCCTTTGGTTTCTTGTACCCCAGTTTCAAGCAGCCACTATCTGCTTAAAATGTGTAGCTCAAGTAGAATTTAATGTATTCCACAGTAAAATATCTACATACAGCGTACATCCCCCCATATCTTTCTCTTTGTATTAGGCTGTCAGCGTAGTCTATGGCTGCCCCCCCCCCATTCTTTTACCCAAATGAAAACATTGAAAGTGTGTGCCCCGTAGTGTCTCACTCTGTCCTATCAATGTGCCTTTGAGCAAGACACTGACTGACCCCTCATATCTGCTTAATTGTCTCCGCCGGAGGCGGAGAGTATGTTTTCGCTTCGTCCCGCCGTGTGTTCACCTCCCTCCTAGCCAAGCTAACATTGGTCAAGCTCCACGTGACACGTGTCAATATGTTGACACCAATGCCTTTGATTGGCTAGAGGGACGCATGACGAAATAAAATCCTATAAATAGGTGTGTCACTTCAAAAAGCCATTTATGTTGTTTGAAGCGAGGTAAGACAGGATCAATCAGTCTTGATTGGAACAGTACCTTCCAGTACAAATCACCCGTCCGTGCGTGTGTGTGTCCCTCTGAGAACACCTAACATTGGTCAAGCAAAGGCGCAGAAGGCCAAAGCTAAGAAAGCATACTCCTCTACAACAGTAACACAGAAGAGGACTATAGAGTTGAATTGATCCCACAACAAGGCCGAAGTCTTAATACTGTAACAATTGGCCACCTTGATCAAATACATTATGTAGCACTAGAGAAAACTGACATAGATCAAACACACCAATCAACTGCTGAAACTGTTCAAGACAATGAAGATGAAGAAGACAGACAAGCATTTGAACAAACCAGTCAATTACGAGGACTCCCATATGACACATTGCTTCAAGAAGATTTTTTTAAAGATGCAGACACTACATATTCAGTCGCCCCTGCAGAACACCAAAAACCACGCGCATTCTACCAAGACGACCCGTTCTACCAAGACGACCCGTGTTATTAAAATAGCACGGGTCTGCTGGCGGAGACTTGTGCTCCGAGGAGCACATTTTCTAGTTATAATTGTAATTAATGTGAGGTAAAGGTACAATACAAACATACACATCACATCACTGTACAGCCCTGCTGAAAAAAAAATGCAAAAAACAGCTGATGGTGGTTGCTGGTTTTAGCTGCTGGTCCAGGGTCTAGGTAGTTTGCCAGGCTGGACAAGCTGGTCAGGCTGGTCTTGCTGGTTTTGTCAGCTTGGTATGGCGGGTCGTCCAGCTCGAGCTGTACTAAAGCTGGATTCTGCTGGTCAGCTGGCTGGCTGGACTGACCAGCAAAGACCAGCTAGACTTAGCTGGTCAGATGGCCGGACAGACCAGCAAAGCCCAGCTGATAAGCTGGACATTGTCCTTTTCTTGTGATATGACATAAATAATAATATTTAATAATAATAATAATGATGACAACATGGGAAATAATATTAATACAATTATTTAGTACTCCAGTGCACTTTAACCTGAATGAAGCTAGAACAGAATTGTATGATATTGTACTGCCAGACCCCTAGTGGTTGAAAGATCAGAGCACTATGTCACGCTAAGCTTGGCCAATCAAAAAGAGGACAGAAGACAGACCTCTTTTATGCCCATGTATGGACGAAAACGTTTGGAGAGGGGGACCGACAAAGCCTCATGTAGGCCCGACCCCCTGGCAAATATATAAATCATAGATAATAATAATCACAGTGCCTGACACATGGTTGCGTGGGGCTGGGGTTTCCAAAAACGAACAGATCTACAGGTCTACTACAAGTACAACGCCTCAGGCGTTGTACTTGTAGTAGACCTGTAGATCACGATTTGATGAGTTGTGAGTTTGTAAAAAAAAATTGCAAGCGGCACTCGCTGATTCATGCTGGGCTTTATGTTCATGAAGGCGGGAATTCGCTCTGGCTTGAGCTGTCACTCTTGTCAAAAGAAAGTTAAATAGCCTAAACCTTGGATGAATCAACAGAATAAATCGGCTTCAGAGAAGAGAACAGAAAGAAGCGGATTTGTTTTAAGGTGAGTGTTGACACACAGAAATAGGCTTTTTAGCCTACTGGTGAAACCTTTATTTCATTGGCTATGTGTTATGTGTAGGCATACCGTGCCAACTTTATTTAGGCCTATTTGCTCGAGCAAATAGAGATATTAATTAATGCATGGTCCATGCCATGCAAAAACCAAAACAAAATCATTATGAACTTAACTTATTTATAATAAAATGAACTTTTAATCATGATGGCAGCTACACTTTCCTTCTTTCTCCCGCCCTAATAGCCTACATTTGTTCTCTAGGCTATATCATTTCCTCCCGTTATCTCGAGGCTTTAGCACACGCCAAATAAAAAAAGCGTCATGACCAGAGACGTTATTATAGGGTGTTACGTCACAGTTTTACTACTACAAATCCCAGAATGCGTTGCGGCACTGTAAATGTGTGTGAATGTGTATGCGTGTGTGTCGCGCTCTGCTACGCTGGCGCTCCTCCGTCTCTAGTCTGTGCCACTACGAGCTCAGCCACAGACAGACAGCCCAAGCAGCGCTTTTTTTTCTCCCCCATGTATCTGTATGAAGCTAAACAATGAGTCCTACTACACCACCACCACCGCGGACCATACGGAGGAACGGAATGCAATAATAGGATTCAATAGAATGCGTTTTTGACGGCACCGACGAACCCACTCGCTTCCATGAACCCATCGTAAAAAAAACATGTGGATACCGACCGAAAACGAGAAATACGGCGTCGGTGAGTTCATATTTGCTCCTTTATTTTTTTTACGCGTCAGAACTGTGAGCTCCTCTCCTGTGTTTGTATGGAATGGATGGATGGGTAATGTAGAGGAGCGTGCACAACAATGCACATCATTGTTATTGTTACAGTGAGCGATATTATAGGTTATTATTATCTTTGTAAAGATCACAGGTCTGGGGTTTAATTGTTATTTATTTTATTTTATTAGTTTTTTTTTTAGATAGCTGGAACGCATCCGTGTCACTTTAGATGTCTTTGGCTATTCAAAAATAGCAGATCTACAAGCTCATAGCGCGGCACCGAGTGCCGCGCTATGAGCTTGTAGATCTGCTATTTTTGAAAAATCTTGAAACATTTTTTTTTTTTTAGATTGTTTTCCAAAAAACTGTTATGATTTAGATTTTTTTTAAAAAGAATCGCCTCAGGTCTTAATGGGTTAAATCAGCACATGGATGGATATGATTATGAAGCTTGGATTTAATCTATCTCTCTCTCTCTCTCTTTCTCTCTCTCTCTCTCTGACCCCCAGTGATTCGTTAATTGAACACATTTAGATTTGGACTTCTCTCCTCTCTCCCCACAATATGGTATTGTGCGCTCCGTGCGCCCATGGGCTCATCTCATGGCATTTTGTTATTTGCGCGTGTGTGATTTCAAGAAAAACAAATACCTCTCTCTTTCACCTTCGGTGATCAGTGTCTGTCTGTCAGGGGCTAAAATACTAGTCTCTAGGCTATATGATGCACATTCTGTGTGGTTTCTTCGAAAGAAAGGATCATCGTAGAGCTAGAAATCGTAGGCTTTTAGGCTATCAGGATTGTTTTGGAAATGGACAGTGTTTATTTTTTCCTTTTGGTTATTTGTGTGGATATCGGTGTATAGAAGACCCTTTTAGAGTGGTTAGCCCACTGTTTCCCAAACAGTTGGTCGGGACCCATATGTGGGTCGCGGAGCCATTTGTATGGGTCGGGAGAAAATACCCTTACATAAAAAAACATTATATATAGGCTATTGTTTCAAAAGATTTTCAAAAAAAATTAAAACGTTTTTCTAAAGAATGTCATAAATCCATACACCCCCCCCCCTCAAAGCAGATGTACAACGTTGTGAGCTTGTACATCTGCTATTTTCACTAGTTTGGGTCCTGTCCTGGCAAATTTGAGCAAAAAAGTTTGGGAACCACTGGTTTAGCCTATGGAGATGATGAGTGTTCTACTACCGCGCATTTCCAGTCCTATTGGCTGTAGAGACAAAACGGTGAAGTCAGACAAACAATGACAACAACGACACAACAAGACAAACGTGTGGAATACACAGTTCTTCGGTATAGAAATTCCTCCGTGCGTTCCTTCCTCTCCACCAGCAAAAAACATAAAATAGACTCATTGAGATGCAACCACAGAGGGGCGGCTTAAATGTCTCATATAGTCCCTAGAGATGCTGGGGCTTCTATCTCTCTCTCTCTGTCTCTCTCTCTCTCTGTCTCTCCTTCTCTCTCTCAATTCAATTCAAAGGAGCTTTATTGGCATGGGAAAACATCATATGTTTACATTGCCAAAGCAAGTGTCAAATAGAACCAATCAAAACTGACAAATGATGTAGGCTACAATTCTCTCTCTCTCTCTCTCTCTCTCTCTCTCTCTCTCTCTCTCTCTCTCTCTCTCTCTCTCTGATGGTCCATATCCAACCCCCTGACACACTCTGATAGCCAACCCTGCTTACTTCTCCTTTCTCTGCTGCTGAGAAAATATTTTCCAGGGTAGTAGTAGCCTGATGCAAGAGCCTGTAAATATTGTTTATCATCCATAACTGTGGTCCACTACCTCACCACCGCATGACCTGAGGGACCAAAACACACACACACACACACACACACACACACACACACACACACACACACACACACACACACACACACACACACACACACACACACACACACACACACACTGTAAAGTCCTGTGTTAATTTAACCCATTGAGACCTGAGGCTGATTCTACAAATGCCTTCTAAAATCAGTAGTTTGTCACACTTTTATGATTTTTTTCAAAAATAGCAGATGTACAAGCTCGCAGCACGGCACGAAGAGATGCGCTGTGAGCTTGCATATCTGCCATTTTTGAATATAGCCAACGCAAAAATGACACGGATGCTTTCCCTGTTTTAATGGGTTAACTCTGAAAGTGTGCAAATGAAATCAAATGGGCCCGTAAGGGTCCCGTAAGTCCTCCTCACTGAGGACTTAACTGTGCGGTGAACCAGAATTGAGCCTCCGGCCCCTGTTCTGTGTCACAATTCTTCTGACTTCTGCTCAGCTTCTGGGTTGGCTAATTTCTTTTTTTCTCCCTGGCTGCAATGGCTTGTTTCCCTTCCACCCCTGTCAAGTTGAGTGCTAAAACCCAACCTTTGATCTTGTTAAATAAGTTATTTAAATAATACAAGAGCTTAATAGAGACAAGCCTGGCTAAGATCCATGGCAATTTTGATTTGATTTGGAGTTCATTCATTCAGCTGAGGTCCATCCCCTCAAAGTTCACTTTGCGATGCAAAATTACCAGATTGCCAATCTAACCCCAAAGTATTAGAGGGACTTTGTAAATTGGATTAAGGGTCTTTATCCTTTTCTCAATGAGAACAATAAAACCCTTAATTGGCTGTGATTTTAGAGGGTTGTGACATTCAAACCTCATCACCTGACCTGGCAGTACAGAGGAAGCCTGCTTTTCCCTGGTTGTGCAATTCAGCATGTAGACAGACAGACAGACAGACAGACAGACAGACAGACACACACACACTCTCTTAAGGAAGTAACTGATTTAGGATTAGGAAGTCGTTTTTGGATGGATGGGGCTTTGAGTGTCTGAGTGATTGGTGTAGCGTCCCTATTCATGGGGCAAACATTTGGTGAAGATATTTGGTGTAGAGGGGGGAAGAAAAGAGCAGACCAAGTATAGAACCCCAGGGGACCCCAGTCAACAAGTCCAAACCCCACCCTGTGAGAGATTCACCCTCCGTCATGACTCGTGATCATGCATTCTCTGCATCTCAGGGAGTTGCGTACTCCTTCCATCGCTTCACGCGTTTGTTTTTGTTTCCATTACCTCCCCGACTTAGTCATTTTTCCCTCTCGTGTTGTGTTGTCGCTGTCACTGCCAACCCACACAGCTATCCTGTGGATGGTGTACATGAGTCTTCTGCAGACCCGGCGTCACGGGGGGGGGGCGATGCCCCCTCAACCCGGACCATCTTGCCCCCTAAGTCAAGACTGCTAGTTAAAAAAACAAACCTTCTGGTACCTTTTTATAATGAATAGCGTTTCGGCGTCAAGCCTTCCTCAGCGTGTTAAGAAAGTGGTCAGTGGTGTTGTGTGTACCAGGAGGGACTGATAGACGGTCAGACGGACATGACAAGGACTTAGCTGCTGTCGGTAAAAAATAAATAATTAAAAAGAAATCACGCACGCCCCCGTACTTACGCACCCGCCCCCTCCCCCCCCCCCCCCCCCCATTGTTGTCGGCTAGCGCCGGGCATGCTCTACTGATACACATGGAGTCAGCCTCTTCTTTTTAGCTGGCAGGGAGGAGTTTCACCATGGAGAGCGTAACACGTTCAGAGGAACACTCTGTTCTCCCCCCCCCCCCACGCTGAACAGGGCAACCAGTAGTAGTTCCTATGCAGCAGTCTGGCAACAAAAATAAAAACCTGCCATGGCTGCTGAATCTGTCTTGAGAGATTACTATTGCAGTAACAAGGACACAATGGCCTGCTGGCTTCACACCTGCGTGCGAACACCGCCAGTTGTGTTTGTTGGTGTGCCTATACTTGCGGTGCATTGGAGACAGATCTTTGTGGCAAATGTATGTAGCGTTTTGGAGCGAAGTGTTTTAGATCTGGGAACAAGTCATCCGTGGCGGCTGTGCATACGAAGTGTTTTAGATCTGGGAACAAGTCATCCGTGGCGGCTGTGCATAATTGATTTTGTGTTCAAAAGGTAGACATAATGTAACCACACACACATTGCTCCTTCCAAGCCGGCAATGCTGTGATTAATGTGTTTAATAAGTAATTCATGTTATAACTAGCCGTGTGTAAGACCAGTGTTCCGTTAATTGCTGTCAAAATAGCAGGCATACTTTGCACTTGAGCTTCCTTACAAATGACATGTTTATAAAATGTATTATTATTATTATTATTATTATTATTATTATGTAAATGCATAACAATAATCATAATCATATTCATAATCATAATGAGAATCATAATCATAATAATACAAATCAAACTCAAATATCCTTTTGGCAAAAATAACTATAGCCTGCTAATGATCTTTAAATGACCATTGATCCATCCGATGGGGTCAGAGTTCAACATGAACCCTGAATTATTCATGCTCACAGGGAACAGCTGTTGCCCTTCCAGAAATCTGCCGGAAAGAAAGAAAGAAGACTCTTGAAATGGTCATTAAAACAGATCTAAATCTTCTCTTTAGCAACGAGATCTTCGTGACCATTCACACGTGGTTTCTCACTCCTCTGTGTGCGCCTCATGTTGGGTCTTTTAATGAGTATGCCCATAGCAATATTGATGTAATACCTAATTATTGATATGACCGTTACCCTCTGTCGGCCATTTTAAATGCGTTCTCGAGGTGCTTTCAAGTGAATATTTCACCCCCTGCTTTCGCACGATGTGCATGGGGGCTGGTGAGCTAAAAGGCCTCAGAGTCCCTTTGGATTGTGCTGAGAACATTTGATCTCTGGCCAAAGACTCCCAAAGATGAGACGCGGAGCGTCTCACTGTCTTAATTGGTAGGTCCAGGCATTTGATGTTTGGTTTGCCTTACACCGACAGAGCAGACTCAAGGACAAGGCAGGGCCCCCAGTGCCATTTGATGAAATATGAATATGTTACCGAGTAGGTGTTAAGGCGCCCATTAGCTCCAGCTGCTGGAGTGATTACATAGGTTTTAACCCGAAGCGGGGAGAGGAGGCGGAGGTGAGATTGATTTACTGATGTTAATATCTTGATTCTTGGGCTCCGCTGGTAGCCGATTTGACAGTGCAGTCCCCGGTTTGATTTTGTCTGGAGACCTATGTGTTGCTTGTCTTAACCTTCTCTGCCCTCAGCCCCCCCATCTCTACACTTTCCTGTTCTAAATTAAGCTAAAATTATAATCTTAATATTTTTGAAATATCCCAAATGGGCTTGTTGGTGGGTAAGTTGGATAGAGGCAGGGGGGCTGGGCGTTTCAGGTTGAGACTCGTCTTGGGTCATGCCAAGTGGTGGAATCTCATCATATTGCAGTAATTTTATGTAAGATCAAAGGAGCTAAAGGGCCCGTGGGAGAATGAAAAAAAAAGAGAGATGAGATTAGCAGAGAGAGAGAGAGAGAGAGAGTGAGAGACATTGAGGAAGGCATGATAAGATGGGAGCTGCGGAGATGGAGTGACACAGCAGAAGAAGACAGAATGACACACCTACACGAGGGAGTCTGTTCGGAGCTCCAGAAATAGACACTGGGGTAATCTGTTGCGAAAGACACTCCAGGCCCCGGCCGTTGAACAGGGAAGGCAGGCCACGATTTGTCCCCGTGTTTATAGTAAATAATAGTTTTAAATCATTAACCACAACTACGGAGAGAGAGAGAGACAGAGAGGGGCCTTTCTCCCTCATTAAGGCCCCTTTGATACAGCCAATCAACCGTGTCATTGCCTGTCATCATTTCGACACATAATTAAACTGCATTAATGAGCTTGGATTTGGGTGAGCGTGCACTTTGAATTCCCCAAACAAGCATCAGATGAGTTTTGATTTAGCAGCACCTCTCCAGTCTCCACCCCCCCACCACCCCTTCCATTTAACCAATGTGGAAAATAACCTTGATCAGATAATTTGCGGAACAGAACAAATGCCCCGATGGAATGTTCCATCCGTCTCTCCGATTGCACAGGCTGGAGTGGCGGTTCAGGGACTGCTCTTTGCCTGGCAGACTGATGTGCTTTTCGCCCCCCACCCCCACAGCCCATTCCCCCCTGGGGGTTTGGGATAGATGTCGCTAGGGGTTGGGGGTGGGAGTGATCGGAATGGTTGGTTGTAGTGGTACGGGGGGGGGCTGCTGGCGCGTGTCAGAGACGGGGGGGATCATTGCCGGGGCGGGACGTGTGCCCCCCTCCGCAGGGGATTAGCAGGTTGTTTTGGGGGCGGGTGGGTGCCTGGTCGTTTTGGGGGCGGGTGGGGGGGTGGGGTTTGTGGCTCATTCCACCATTATACCCCCCGATTCACTGATGCAGTAAGCTCTCCCCTGCCCCCCGGGGTAATGTATAGGGGAGGAGAGCATGGGGGGGAGGGCAGAGGAAGGAGGAGTTAAGTGGGCGGTGGTGATCCGAACGCCTACCAGCTTGCGATTCTTCATGTGCTCGTCACACGCATCTTCACCTAGGGCAAGCTTGCTCACACGCACATGCATGTAAATAGGCACATACATAATATACTCACATTCACAAAGGCATGTACAGTACATAGAGCGTCGCAGTTCCCGCCCACTTCCTGTTTTTTTTGGTGCCGGAAGAAAAAACTCAATGCATTTTTCCATTGACATCGAATCAAGCCATCATGACATGACATGAATCATGACCATAAAACGTTTGATTCTGTGATATTTTTTTTTTGAAAACGGCAAAACAAAGGGTATTTATTAAATATAGTATATCATATAATTAAATATAAAATTTAAAAAAATCACAGAAAAAAACGTTTTATGGTCATGATTCATGTCATCTCATGATGGCTTGATTCGAGGCTTAAATTAATAGATATAAATATTTTTGGAAATGTCAATGGAAAAATGCATTGAGTTTTTTCTTTCCGGCACCAAAAAAAACAGGAAGTGGGCGGGAACTGCGACGCTCTATAGACACATAATACACACACATTCACAAAGACCCCGACATTTGTGCCGTTAGAAAGAGCAAGAGAGAAAGCAAGAAAGCTAGACATAGTGCAACTGACTGACTGACAGGCACGTTCGTCTTGTTGGGATTGAATAAATCTACACGGACACGTGACATACTGTATGATGACTGTCCTCCTCTGCAGTGAATGATTCACGCTGGCAATAATAGCCACTGTTATGACAAAAAAAGCAGGCTCTGAGACCTGATCTTGAGGACCAGAGAAGCGGGCTCGTTGGTTTGGTCGATTGCGTCATGCTCAATTTACCGTGGAACACTAAATGATGTCAGAAAGCCAGATGGACTCACAAACACAGATTTAATTTTCATGGGGGAAACCATGCAAAGGGATGTACAATGTACATTGCCAATGAAAAAGTGGAAAGTGGGTCTGTTTCTTTCACAGTACCTACATAGCCTAAACCTTTCCCGACTCACAACAGCAGACATTATCCAAAGATACACGTGCATGCATGCGTGCATGCGTTCAGAAACACACAGGCACATTAGTTTTGTTTATTGACTTCGCCAGGCCAGAAGGAAAAAAAGACCCATTGACGCATAGGGTTCACCACAAGTGCTGCAACCTGTCTGTTGCTCCAAATTAAGTACAATGGTCATGTGACAATGACCATGAAACGGCCTTTTGATATTCCATACTGTAATTGGCTTCAAAGATTTGTGGCCGGGACTGACACAGCCCCGGGTAGCCCTAAACGATGACGTTGCTGCCTGACAGTATCCCAAAATCTCTCCTGTTGTTTCCTACAACGCGTCGCAATGCAACACATTGTGAGCTTATAGATTGGCTATTTCCGCAGAACATTGTGATTGTGATAGTTTAAAATAGGTGGTAAGTTGTTAATTATTCAACATTCATCTCTGATTTTCATCAATAGAAAGTCATCGGGAAGCTATGGAGCTTGTCTTCGTATTTCCCCCATTTGAATACATTTTACAATCTATTTTCCATAAAGGATGTGGAATGTGTTGTGGCCTGACCCTGTGGTGTGGCGTGGCAGAACTGTGGTTTCCCCCCATGGTCGTAATCAATCTGTGATCCCAGAGAGAGAGAGCTAGAGAGAGAGGTTAATGGGATGCGTCCTATTAGGAATTCAGCAGACACAATGATCAGTAGCACCACTGCAGCGGGGATGTGTGTGTGTGTGTGTGTGTGTGTGTGTGTGTGTGTGTGTGTGTGTGTGTGTGTGTGTGTGTGTGTGTGTGTGTGTGTGTGTGTGTGTGTGTGTGTGTGTGTGTGTGTGTGTGTGTGTGTGTGTGTGTGTGTGTGTGTGTGTGTGTGTGTGTGTGTGTGTGTGTGTGTGTGTGTGTGTGTGTGTGTGTGTGTGTGCGATAATACGGTAGAGGTAGTTTAAAAAAAAGAAAGAAATATGACTGACATGCCATTTTCATAAACAGAGGCCATTCGGGGTGACAATGGCTGTGATTGGCGGGTGAGGGGAGCCTGTTCACGCGTGCAGAGACAGTAATTTTGTTGGGGATAGCTTGTTGGGGAAGAAAATAACAACTGTGATGCAACACTTTGTGAGCTAGTAGATCTGCTATTTTCCACACAAATCTTGAAAGAAATGTAGCCGACAACACAAACTTTGGGGTCCCAGGCACAAAAATATTTTCAGATGGGGGCCCGCAGCCAGATGCATATTAATTTGATGGTCCTTGACATAAAAATGTATGAGAACCACTGGTTCTAAAGCAGAAACGAGGCCCAAAAAGACAACCTGCAACTACCAATATTTAGCGAGTTTACAGAAAAACAAGCCCAAAGTCGCTTATAATAAGCGGACTTGGCAACACTGGCCCTGACCACTTCTCTGTGTATCCTGCGGTTGTAATCTAGGCCTGCTCGCACGCATCGATTATACAGGAAGTGTAGAATTGATTGTGCTTGTGTGTGTGACCCAGTGCGATGTGATGACCCTGAGCCCCCCCCCCCCTCGCTATAAACCTTAGTACATCAACAGTGTCCTCTGCTCACCCCGTTTATCCAGGTTGATAAAAGCAGACAATGGACAATGTACTTAATTCATTATTAATGACGGGCTAATAAAGGGGCCAGTTATAGTGGCTCTCTCGGATGTGAAGCCAGTTGATGTCATTAATGTATTATTGATGGATAATTAAGTGCGAGGAATGTTATGCTACCTCGGGACAAAATGGCGAGGACCTCGATGCATCATTCATGATCGTTTTTACCACTTGAAAGTAAAATGACACTTTGGGAGAGGTTTGGGTAGGGTAGTTACTTTGTAACTCTTAATTTTGGCAAGATACGTTCAATATAGTTACTCCGTTGATTAGAAATTGATATTCCAACATTGCCTAGCATTGTACAGTCAAACAGGTCAACAAAGTCACGGGGAGAACATGCAAACTCCACACAGAAAGGCCCTTTCGCCAACCCCGCCTAGGGTATGGGCACTGATGACGCAGAGGAGAGAACACGCCCCCGCTCAGATATACAGTGATATGATAGGGCTATACGCTAATACTTAGGGACTCGTCCACAGGCACAGTAACATATCATAATTAGCAGCGTTTCCGTGTGCAGTCAATTTCAGATCAAAATTAGCAATGTTCACCCAAATCTCTGCAAAGTGAAGTGACCATGTGCAGATGTACAAATGGACAAATACATATTAATCTGGGGGTCCTTGACATGAAAATTGATTTAAACAACATTAGACAGCAAGCCCAAATAAGCAACCACACTTTAGGAAGAAGCCCATAAAAACGCAACCCGCAACTACCAATATTTACAAGCGACTTTACAGAAAAGCAAGCCCAAACTCACTTACAATAAGCAGACCTGGCAACAATGCTCTCGGTCTGCCTGCAAAAATGTAGCAGCGGTCTGTGTGTGTGTGTGTGTGTGTGTGTGGTTTTTTGGTCAGGTGTCAGAGTGTGACCAGACTTGTGAAGCAGTACAGAGGACTTTTGGTTCCATTCCGGTTCACAGTGTAAATGTCTTCCCTTGTGGGTTGTTGACCCTAGCCAGGTCACTTGGTTCAAAAACTTAAATTTAACCCTGATTTGGGGTGACTGATTTCTTTAGACAGACCCCCCCCCCCCACCCTGTAGATTATAAATAACACTGTGTTGTTGATGCTGTTCTGTACTTGGTGAAGTGTGAAGTGTGAATTGTGCGTGTTAACAAAACGACAACAACACAGCACAGCGAAGGCCACGGCAGAACGGTAGCTGTTAAAGCTGCTGTAAGTGATATTTGTTGGATAAAACAAAATGTTTATTACATTTTTGTATTTGTTTTATTATATTCTGATAATCATTGTTATATGATAATATGAACCCATTAAATGTTGTAATTGTCCAGTTACAATTTCATCACTTCACTTCCAATTTGCTTGTAGATCTGCTATTTTCAAGTACAAATCATGTGGGCATTAGAATGGATTGGCTTGCAGGGAAGGGGATGGGGGAGACCCTCGTCAACCCCGCGGGGGAAATTTAGTAAGACTTCACCCAGCTGATGGCTTCTCAGATGGTCATGATGAGCGCTCGGGGGTGGGGGGAGCTGTTAGGGTTTAAGTGTCTTGCTCAGGGACACTTCGGCAAGTAGATGTGTTGTGGGCGAGCCGGGAGTCAAACCGGTACCTTTCTGATTACAAGACGGCCTCTCTACCCACTAAGGCTAAGCTATGGCTGCCCAGGACGATTCTCATGATGCTTCGCGAGATGGTGAGGTCAAGACAGACAGACAGACAGACAGACAGACAGACAGACAGACAGACAGACAGACAGACAGACAGACAGACAGACAGACAGACAGACAGACAAAGAAAGAGATTGAGATATCACAGTAGAGACGAGAGGGAGAGAAAATACAAATAGGTCAAAGATGGAGCGATTGTCAAGAGTGAGGCTTTCAGAGGTGCCTTAACTGACCACCACTCGTCTCCTCTCCTCTCCTCTCCAGTATCCTCTTCAGCCAACCAATTTCCTATCTTTCTTGTATGTAATTCATTTCTCTCAGTATCTCTCTCTCTCTCTCAGTATCTCTCTCTCTGGATGTTGCACTCGGTCTCTCCTTGTCTCCTCCCATCCGTTTCACTCGATCTTCATCTACGTATCTCTCACCTTTTCCATCTCTCTTTTTCCCTTCTATTGCTCTCTCTCTCTCTATCTCTCTCTGTGACCCCCCTCCCTTTATCTCTCTCTCCCAGTCTCTCTTCTCTTTATCTCTCCCCTGCCTGTTTGTCTGTGAATTGCGCCCCCCCACCCACACATATGCACCTGTCCCAGATATCACTGTGTGTGTGTGTGTGTGTGTGTGTGTGTGTGTGTGTGTGTGTGTGTGTGTGTGTGTGTGTGTGTGTGTGTGTGTGTGTGTGTGTGTGTGTGTGTGTGTGTGTGTGTGTGTGTGTGTGTGTGTGTGTGTGTGTGTGTGTGTGTGTGTGTGTGTGTGTGTGTGTGTGTGTGCATACAGTGCCTTGAAACATGTGTGTGGGTGTATACTGTACAGTTTGTCCTATCTTCTCCTGGAGGTGTCCTGGAGGTGGCTGTGTGCGTGTGCATGTGCCCATGCGTTATGTCTTGTGTCTCTGTTCATCTGTGTGCGTGTGCATAGTCAAGTCCTCAATATTAATTTAACTGACAGTGTACAAATGTACCCAAATGTACCCACAAGGAACTGTGCGTGTCCAAATCTAGCTCCATAAGTGTGTGTGTGTGTGTGTGTGTGTGTGTGTGTGTGTGTGTGTGTGTGTGTGTGTGTGTGTGTGTGTGTGTGTGTGTGTGTGTGTGTGTGTGTGTGTGTGTGTGTGTGTGTGTGTGTGTGTGTGTGTGTGTGTGTGTGTGTGTGTGTGTGTGTGTGTGTGTGTGTGTGTGTGCGCGCGCAGGGGCCTCAGTGGGGCTCTGAGCAGACAGGAAGTATGATAAAGCGCTACCGATGTCCCTCTGACTCAGAGTAACAGAGGACAGCTAGCTCTCTGTCATCTCTGTTCCTTGCATGCCAGCTCCTAGCGAACAGTGGAGAAGACCCACTCCCAGGTCCCACCAAAAACACATCACACAAGCCACAAAAAAACAACAAGACAGGGTCTAATAATGGCCTGACGTCCCTGTGCAGTGAGTGTGAGCTATGATTGGCCTAGCAGTGTCAGCCTAGCAAGTAAGCTGAGATTGGTCTAATTTTGTGGGGACTGTTCTCTTCTAAAGCCATTAATAACGCTATAGATTAAAACATGACGTGATTAATAACTTTGAAAGTTATTAATGAGGCTAAATTAAAACACGTCATGTTAACTTTTTTCCCCCAGAAAGGACAGTAGGTACATTAAAACCTGGGTGGACTCATTAAGTACACCCACGATGATAACAGTTTTGGATCATACTTTAGATAAATTGAACGAGGAAGTTCGGGTAATGGCATTTTTGTTTTTTTTCCTTCTTTTTTAGGGGGGTGGGGTGGGCGGGATGGGTGGGTAACGGTGTATAAATGTATTATGACATTGTGTTTTGGGAAAGTAGCTTTCTAATTACCTTCCTGTGCCCCCCCGTCTCTCCCTCCTTTTAAATTGGTTAGACTCACCTCTGGTCCTGGGGATAAGGCAGTACCAGTTGTCATTTTAATGGTCTAATCAGGGACTAATTAAGACTTGGGGAACCAGATGAATTGGTCCCTGGAATTAGTCTGGTTCTTCTGGACCAGAACTGAGAACCACAACTTTAATTTAAACATCCTCTTTTCATTAAAGGTGAGACTACAGGGAGACACAGGGAGTAATAGCTCGGGAAAACCTGCTAATCGGCGCCATAATAACCGTGAAATCTTATGTTCTTCCTTGTGACCTACCCTATTTAATCTCTTTGTGTTTCTTTTAAGTGTGTCTTGTCTAGTGGGACAGACAACACATTGTTTTCATGTTTTGTTTTGTTTTGTTTCCGTGCCATCGCAAGGACCCCCATCCTGCGCTGCCCTCGTCTGCTGTTTTTTTGGTGTCTGTCTGTGGTGTTTATGTTTTGTCAGAGGAAGCTGGTGTTGTTTGCTGCAGACGGCTGTACAGAGGACAGTGTTCTTCTGTGTTGTGATGGAGTCACTAGGGTGTTGATCGGTGATGGCTAGGTGCGTGGTTCATGGTCTGTGATTATGTCTGGCTTTATGGTTGCTGTTTTCTCAAAAGAGACTGTAAGGTGATTGTTCTGTTGTTTTTTCTTCTTTGGTCTGCGACTCTTGTGGTTTTCCTTGTTGTTTCTGCAGGGGTTTTCAAATGTTGCCATGTCTCGGATGCCGACATTGACTTTCATCAGTAAATGGACCGCCATTTCTGGCCTAGGGGCACTGATATGAAAAGGTGTTTTGGATTAATTTAAGTACAATTGTTTAAATATCGTAATAGTAGCCAACATGATATTGAAACATATTGTTAGAATAGTCACTGGTACAATGCAGTACCCACTACCCAGACCCCAATTTGAAGACTGCTGTCTTAGACGATCATCGAAATAGATCTGTCCTATTGCATTGGTGATATAGTGTCACCATGTACAAACTTGATGCTGTATGTAGCCTACCGTACATACGCCACCACATAACTAGGCCTATATTATGTCTGCACTTCAGTACAAGCCAGTTGAAGGCCCACCACAACCCAAGGTAGGCTCGGTGATTTAACTGCAGCGGCGGCCATTGATCAATTGACATCACCCAAGGGCTGTCTGTTATCTCTGACATACTGTATAGAGCTGTCTTGTCTTACAGTATATGCTGGGCCTTAGCATTGCTGTTCCACTGTCTCTATTACTCCTCCTATCATTGGATCACACAGCGTGGATCATCTGCTGCCTGGATGTTCCCGGGCAGCAGCTCTGAGCCTCTGACCTTGCTAGCTGCTAGCTGGCTCATTTACCTGATAGGTGTGTGTGTATAGGAGCCGAGGGCACGTGTGTGTGTGTGTGTGTGTGTGTGTGTGTGTGTGTGTGTGTGTGTGTGTGTGTGTGTGTGTGTGTGTGTGTGTGTGTGTGTGTGTGTGTGTGTGTGTGTGTGTGTGTGTGTGTGTGTGTGTGTGTGTGTGTGTGTGTGTGTGTGTGTGTGTGTGTGTGTGTGTGTGTGTGTGTGTGTGTGTGTGCGCGTGTGTCTAGATATCTGCCGTTTGTGTGGATTGAAGCTTTGACCTTATGCATACCGCTGAAGGTGCATTGGTGTGGATATAGTGCGCTCAGTGTTGTCTTGTTGCTGTCCAGATGACGGCGGGGCTCTCCTCTCAGTGTCAGCCCTGCGGTGTGAGGTGCTAGCCAGGTGATGGCACATCGCCCGTACTCCTCGCCTCCCCTCTCTGTCAACTTCGCTTCGCTTCCCCCTGCCTGCCCGCTCAGCAGAAGAGCCCAGTTTAGAGTCGGCTTGACTTTGAAAGCTTGTGACTTTTCTTTTCAAACGCACTCTCACTTGCCCGCCCGCCCGTCCGTCCGTCCGCCCGCTTCCACTCTCACTCGCTCGACCTCGTCACAGTTGCTTTTCCCCAGCCGGTGGAAAACACCAAAGTGTTCAGACTTCAGTCCGACTGCAATTGATCTTATTACGCATGGCTGCCCGCCTGATTGAAATTGCTTTATTCTGCAACAGGGTGACGCTACGCCGGCCATACCAATCTGGGGACTACTTTCCCTCCCTCATGTCCCACCTGCACGTGAGACACGTGTCCTATATCTGTTTGCTGCTCTAGTGCTGCACCCTTATGTACACGTCTGCAGCACCTTACGGCTGCATCTTCATGTACACATCTGAATCTGCTGCTATTTTTAAGACCTGAGGCTGGTTCTACAAAATGTCTTCTAAATCCCAACAGTATTCTGAAGAAAAAAAAAACGTATGTTTCTATATCAGTGGTGCTCAAACTTTTTCATGTCAACCCCCAAAATTATATGTATTTGGCCGCGGACCCACATCTCAAAATATATTGTTCCAGGTGCTATTGACCCCCAGAAGCAAAGAATAGAGTTACAAATGTTCGCTTTAAACAATATATATTCTAAGATTTGCACACATTTTCCGCATTTTTTCAAAAATAGCAGATATACAAGCTCGTAGCGCGGCACTCGGTGCCGCGCTACGAGCTTGTAGATCTGCTATTTTTGAATAGCCAAAGTGTAAAATAACGCTTTTTTGCTCAAATGAAAATGTGACACAGATGCTTCTTCAGGTCTCAATGGGTTAAACTTATGCTACTATAGTATATATTGTATGTATATATCTTTTCACTCTACTTCATATTAGAATGTTTCCTTGCTCTTCCTTCTATGTCTATTCTTCCTCCCTGTTATGATTATAGGACTGACATTTTATCTGCTTGACCCAGTACATGCATATGTTGAATCACTCTCATCTGCGTAAGCTAATACTGATACACTTGATGCCATGGTTATCAACTCATTTATCAGATAGACTGACTGCCTGTGCACAATGATGGATTTTTTGTGTCCCTACTCACAGTGGTGGACAGTAACGGAGTAAATGTACTTGAGTACTGTACTTGAGTACAGATTCTGAGGATTCATACTTTACTTGAGTATTAGATTTTTTTGAGTACATTTCCAAGAAAAATATTTTACTTTTACTCGAGTACATTTCTGGGAAGGCTGTAAAGTACTGAGTACTTTTAAGCCCACTCCACAGCCACACCAATGATTCGCCATGCAACTCCTTGCAACATGGAACTACTGGCAACTACTTGTCTTGCAACCATTTCCCCCAATGGCAGTTGCAAGGAGTTGCATTGGTGCGGTTGACCTTAAAACGGTTTTGTTGCAAGGAGTTGCGACTAATTGCCTTGGTGCGGTTTGGCCTTTAGGTTGGCTGTTTTCTTGTCTTCCCTAAAATGCAATTGGCCTAACTTCTGCTCTCACACTGGCCGTGTTTCTGTCTTCCCCCTCCGCTCGCCTCTTTGTTACATCTTGTAATAGGAGTAGAAGTATTTAGTTCTGGTTCCTCAGTCATTTCTATGTTTTTATAGGGTGTTTCTGCAGGCTTTGTATAACGTAGTAGTTCTACAAGCACATCAGTGCATGCAGTGCTGTGCTGGTTTCAGTGCCGAGTTACAGTACTTCTCTGAAACAAGAGTTACAAGGTCCTATAAATTCATTGTGAAAACATTACAGCAATTCATTGATCTAAAAATTAAGAAATGTACTTTTACTTTTACCTGTACTTTAAGTATTTTTCAAAGCATGTACTTTGGAATACTTAAGTATATTTAAAAGAAATGACTTTTTTACTCTTACTTGAGTAACATTTTGACTGAGCTACTTTTACTTATAGTGGAGTAAATTTGACCAAGGAGTTTCTGTACTCTTAATCAAGTACTGGGGTCGAGTACTTTGTCCACCTCTGCCTACTCATTGTTATTTTCCATGTCTCATACATGCATGAATTGCATACAGTGCTGTATTCTCTATGTGTGTGTAATCAACTTAAGAACTTTTCGCGTCATACTGCCTGGTGTCATCTTGTTCTGCGCGCGCACCACTCAACTGAACCATCACTCACCACCCTTGGCTAAAGGGAGTCTCTTTTAGGGCCTCGTGGAGGGCAAACTAAACTAAACTTGAACACTCCCCTTATCTTAAAGGATCTACACCATGAATTAAAAAAATATATATATATATTTGATATCATATTGTTTATGTCCCTCAAACGTTTTTTTTTAAAAAAAGCCTGAGTGCTCAAACTGGGGTATTTTTGGGGATAGAAGAGAGATAGGGGAGACCAAAAACACACAAAAAAAGAAGGAAAAGTTCAAATTCATGGTGTAGTCCCTTTAAAACTACAAATGATGAAGCCTGTATGAAAAACAATAATTTCACCCGCCCACTTCTTTACACCTGTAAACCGGTGATGTGACAATTGGAGTGGCTGCAAGGGAACAGGTGAACCTCACGCCTTTGGCTGAAATGTGACAAAACTACAAGCGTAGGTGAATGTGTGTCTGAGTAGTCCTGTGTGCCAAACGGCTTTGAATCTGTATGTTCATCATTCAAGGAGGAAGAACACGGAGGTCTTTGTGAAAGCGTTATTCATTTTCAACCACCTTGGTCTTTTTTTTAATATTTCAAAAGAATGTCTGCGTCCGAGAGATTCTTGCAAACCGTTACATCAGGTCGACTAGACCCCCGACCGTGACTTGCTCTACTTTCGTTCACCTCCATAAGAGAACCCCCATCCTCCCAGCCCCCCCTTTCTATTCAACCCCCTAACCGGCCTACTGGGACTCCTTTCTTTTTTCGCTGCAATATATTTTGCACATTTATGGTAGGATGTTTATCCAGCTAAAGAGTTTAGCCTTTAAAACGGCTCCGAGACCGAGACGCAAGTTCTTAAATTAAATACGAATGGATTACTTGAAGTTGGAGGAGAAGAGGCGTTAGTTCCCCCTAACCCCCACCCCTCTCCATCTCTCTCTCTCTCTCTCTCTCTCTCTCTCACACACACACACACACACACACACACACACACACACACACACACACACACACACACACACACACACACACACACACACACACACACACACACACACACACACACACACACACACACACTTTTACTTTCCTCTTAGCATTGATTGAATGGGGCCTTTTCAACATTCTACCAGCACAACTACCAACAAGGTTGGCACCGCAGTGCATTGTGGGAGCTGGTTTCCCTCTTGTGTTGTTTGTGTGTGTGTGTGTGTGTGTGTGTGTGTGTGTGTGTACTTGTGTTACTATACTCATGAGGGCCAATTGTCCCCACCAGTGGTGGAAAGTAACTAAGTACATTTACTTAAGTACTGTACTTAAGTACAATTTTGAGGTATTTGTACTTTACTTGAGTATTTCTATTTTCCAATACTTATACTTCTACTCCACTACATCTCAGTGGCAAATATTGTAGTTTTACTCCACTACAATTATTTGAAAGCTTTAGTTACAGGTTACTTTGCAGATATACATTATTATATTATAAAACACACATTAACCACTTTAGCCCTATCTTATACATCTACAAGCTCTCAAATATTTTTGTACTTTTACTTTTGGTACTTTAAGTACATCTTGATGCCAATACCTTTGTACTTTTACTCAAGTGAATTTTGTATTCTGGACTTTTACTTGTAACAGAGTATTTCTATATTGCAGTACTGGTACTTTTACTTAAGTAAAGAACTTGAGTACTTTTTCCACCAGTGGGGTTGTGCCTCATTTATACTTAGTCGTGCACCAGTGTCGTGTACCGAAAACAGCTGATCTACAAGCTGCGTGACTCGTTGTGATCTTGTAGATCGTCTCTTCTCAGTGCGTGACACCCGTGCGCAACTAATGTTTTCATTTTGATGTCCTCACAAATATAGTAATACCAGCGTGTGTGTGTGTGTGTGTGTGTGTTGTCCTCATCCCAGATGCAGCATGAAGGATTCCCTGAGTCAATTCACGGCCACTGAGGTTTATTCTCCCCCTGTCATTAAGTCCCTGTGAGACAAAGAGCCTTGACTTATTAAGGGCAAAGACGGAGCAGCGGGCCTCTTTAAGGCAGAGGCGTTGCATGGCGTTTCATGTTGTTTGCGTGTTTGTGTCTCGTCCTGTCTGTGCTGCTGTGCTGCGTTGCTCGACAGTTGATGCGTTGTAAAAGTTTAATTTATCTCTCGCCTGTCACCCGCAGAAGCCGTAAAAGGTTCGTCTTTGTGCGCCCCGAGCTACTGAGGGCTCCGGGCAACGAATGTTGTCATTTGGTGTAACTAAAATTGTAGCCTGAAGCCTACTAATAAAGTGGCTGAGAAAACTATCGTGATTTCAGCCGTTGTCAGACAGCCCAGTGTGTGCCATTCCTGCCGGCATTGAGGATGACGCGGCTGTACCTCGCTCTCAGGCATGTTGCTGCCCTGCGCCAAAGCCACACGGCAGGGTCATTCCCGGCAACATCTGACAGCATCCCGCAGGGGTGTGTGTACACCAGTGGTGGAAAGTAATTAAGTACATTTACTTAAGTACTGTACTTAAGTACAATTTTGAGGTATTTGTACTTTACTTGAGTATTTCCAATTTCCAATAATTTTACTTCTACTCCACTACATCTCAGAGGCAAATATTGTACTTTTACTCCACTACAATTACTTGATAACTTTAGTTACTAGTTACTTTTCAGATATAAACTATGATATTATAAAACATACATTAACCACTTTAGCCCTATTTTATACATAGCGGCTATTTGAAAATAGCCGATCTACAAGCTCACAACGCGTCGCATCGCGACGCGTTGTGGGCTTGTAGATCTGCTATTTTCAAATATTTAGTACTTTTACTTTTGGTACTTTAAGTACATTTTGATGCCAATACTTTTGTACTTTTACTCAAGTAAATTTTTTATTCTGGACTTTTACTTGTAACAGAGTATTTTTATATTGCAGTATTGGTACTTTTACTTAAGTAAAGAATTTGAGTACTTTTTCCACCACTGGTGTACACACCCCTGCGTGTGCTTTTCTCTATATTTCAGTGTTTGTGTGTGCTTGAAGTTCTCCTCAAGTTCAACCAATAGCTTGTAACCTCTCCCACTCTCTACAGACCCATCCACCTGCTGTCTTTCATCTTAATATGCCTCCTCTCCTCTACCTTCTCTCTCTCTCTCTGGGGGTGGGGGGGCTCTGTTAGGGGGCCTAGAAGTGGAGAGTGGCTGAGCTAAAAGTGGCTGTAATGGATCCCCTTTTGTGTGGGCATAGAAGCAGGGGGAAATGCAAAGGAAAGACCCCCCCCCCCCCCAGCCACGGGTGCCTTTGTAGCGGGGGGGGCAGGGAGGGGAAGGGGCCAGTCAAAGCACTCCGTCTGGGTGATGATAGATGATGGACCCCTCAGGCCATTTGTTCAGCACAGCACAGGAAAAAATGAATGAAGTCGGAAGGTATTGCTATAAATATACGTAGGATGTATACAAAACAAGTGCTAAGCCCCGGACCCTCTTATAGCAGCTGCTAGACTCCCAAAAAGACTGGTGAGGCTCTTGCCTATAGAGGCCCCTGGCTGTCCCTGCTAACAAGTGACTGTGTTCTAACTAAGGTTTATCTCAGACACAGGATACAAAGATATGTAATGGAGGAAGGATATTTTACAGTTTAAATCAATGTAGGGGTGCTCGATTGTGACTAAAAGGATAATCCTGATTATTTTGCAGTGGTGGAAAAAGTACTCAAATTCTTTACTTAAGTAAAAGTACCAATACTGCAATATAAAAATACTCTGTTACAAGTAAAAGTCCAGAATTAAAAATTTACTTTAGTAAAAGTACAAAAGTATTGGCATCAAAATGTACTTAAAGTACCAAAAGTAAAAGTACTAAATATTTGAAAATAGCCGATCTACAAGCTCACAACGGCGCGACGCGTTGTGAGCTTGTAGATCTGCTATTTTCAAATAGCCTAGGTTTAAAATAGGTTTAAAGTGGTTAATGTATGTTTCATTATATCATAATTTATATCTGAAAAGTAACTAGTAACTAAAGTTTTCAAGTAAATGTAGTGGAGTAAAAGTACAATATTTGCCTCTGAGATGTAGTGGAGTAGAAGTAAAAGTATTGGAAATTGGAAATACTCAAGTAAAGTACAAATACCTCAGAATTGTACTTAAGTACAGTACTTAAGTAAATGTACTTAGTTACTTTCCACCACTGTTATTTTGCTGAATATTGTATGAGATACAATTATGTACGCTATTTTAATAATTCCCATGATTGATTAATTAGTATTTCTTTATTTTCGGTTAATCAATCCTATATGGATGGTGATTAATTTTTGGTGTACCACCACCATCCCTAAGGCACAAGCTCAATAATTTAATTAATACAAAAGAAATGCATATTGTGGCTTTTAAGTGACAAAATGTGACACACTCCTTAAAGCTGTGAGCATGGGCATTTCCAAGGTCATCTGACGGGCCACGAATAGCAACACAATCCCACAAGGGGGTTTTCGGCCTATGGAATAATTTCCTGCCGACAATGGATCAATGACGGATTTCCCCGCCCTGTTGGGATCAAGTATCTCCCCCCCCCCCCCCCCCCCCCATGTCTACTCATCTTGGGGTCTCATAACCTGCCACTGTGGCCGTTCCGATCTTAACGGTCATCCCCCAGAATCGGTTTCTCTTCTTTGAGGACTTTTTTTTGTTTGAAGTAAGATACTCGCTTTCATGTTGATCCGTCACTTAATATTAAGACCTGGAACGCATCTGTGTCACTTTAGGTTTCTTTGGCTATTCAAAAATAGCAGGTCTGCAAGCTCATAGCGCGGCACCGAGTGCCGCGCTATGAGCTTGTAGATCTGCTATTTTTGAAAAATCTTCCCAAAAAAATTTGGGATTAAAAAAAAAAATCTGTTAGGATTTACAAAACATTTTTAACTCTTTCATTGCCACACTTATTTCAGACTGTGTCGTCCCAGTGCCACGAAAAATGTGCATTTCTCCTCCGTCTATTAGCGTTTATAACATTGAAGTGAATGGAGCAGCAATTTTTTGGATAGCGTTATCTCCTAGTTCCTTTGAGATAAACAAAAAAAAACAAGACAAAAAAAATAAATTTAATTAAAAAAATATATATATAATAATATTTCTTCAAATTAAAAATAAATTAAAAAATCGTCATTTCCGTCCGTGGCCAAGAGAGCCATAGTAGTATCGGACGGGAATTCCCGTATTTGGCAATAAAAGAGTTAAGAATCGCCTCAGGTCTTAATGGGTTAAAAATGTAAACAGGAGGATGCAAAGAGTGATTGAAATGTGTATTAGATTGATATACAGTATCGGCCATTATTTGACCTTTTTTGATGACATCGGTACCAGGAATCGTGCAGCCGATGTGTCAAGAATGTTTAACCACTTTCAACCTGGCCTAATTTCATATCCAAAATATTGGTCAAAACATTGGTAATCGGTGGTCTATAGGACGAAATTGGGATCGGCATCGGGCCCAAAAATATGGCATTGGTCGCCCTCTAATTTATACTTTTGTCGTACGTTGGTGTCGCGCCGATGCACGAGCTCCCACCGTATCGCCATGCGACGTGTTGTGAGCTTGTTGATCAGCTATTTCTGGCACGGCACACATTCCGGCACGCAGCGAGGTATAAATCAGGCCTAAAGCAGACATCTGCCATCCTTATTTTTTCATCTCGAAGCAAAAACAAACCATAAAATAAACAAACGCCCGTGAAACAATGTCGTGCCACTCCGGCACCAGCCACAACACAGCAGGCGCAACGAGGCGCCTTTTGTTTTGTAACGCCGTTAAAAATAAACTTTATTGCCCTGCATGGCGCAACAAGACAAACACATTCTCCGCAGCCAGCCCGCATGTGAAAAAGATTCGAATGCCTGAGCGGATGCCCGGATTGAACCGAAACCATTTTTGCTGCATTGTGTTTCTTCCTTCCTGTCTCTCTCTCTCTCTCTCTCTCTCTCTTTCTGTCTCTCTCTCTCTGTCTCAGTCTCTCTCTCTCTCTGTCTCTCTCTCTGTATTTCTCCCACTTCTCCTTCTCTCTCTCTCTTTGTGTCTCTGAGTTCACTCTAGCACAGCTTAGGCCCTTCTGCTGTGGCGCGCTGCTGACATAATGAGTGTGTGGGGATGCTAAAAATACTAGCCGCACAAATGGAGCGTGCTGCTGCACAGGCACACACATGTATGACATATGTTTTGCAGCATCCTGGTCCCTGATGCTGCCGTCGGCTTTAGGAGGAGGAGGAGGAGGAGGAGGAGGAGGAGGAGGAGGTTGTAGTCAGTGGTGGAAAAAGTACTCAAATTCTTCACTTAAGTAAAAGTACCAATACTGCAATATAAAAATACTCTGTTACAAGTAAAAGTCCAGAATTAAAAATGTACTTGAGTAAAAGTACAAAAGTATTGGCATCAAAATGTACTTAAAGTACCAAAAGTAAAAGTACTAAATATTTGAAAATAGCAGATCTACAAGCTCACAACGCGTCGCGATGCGACACGTTGTGAGCTTGTAGATCGGCTATTTTCAAATAGCCTAGGTATAAAATAGGTTTAAAGTGGTTAATGTATGTTTCCTTATATCATAATGTATATCTGAAAAGTAACTAGTAACTAAAGTTTTCAAGTAAATGTAGTGGAGTAAAAGTACAATATTTGCCTCTGAGATGTAGTGGAGTAGAAGTAAAAGTATTGGAAATTGGAAATACTCAAGTAAAGTACAAATACCTCAAAATTGTACTTAAGTACAGTACTTAAGTAAATGTACTTAGTTACTTTCCACCACTGGTTGTAGTCTAACTAGTTCTGATGCTGAACAGTGTGGCATTGGGTCTTGTTTTGACCGGGCAAATGAGTGACGGACTATGATGAATTCAAACAGCACGTACGTAGTCTGCAGCTGTAGGGTGTAGTGGGTTGGCCCTGGCTTTTGGTGTAAAATGAGGGTGTGCCTCACCCTTCGGTTTGTCAAATCTTTAGCTTTCTGTTTCACTGCTCAGGTCCACTTTGGTATTTTTGCAAGTCACCCTATAAAGTATAAGAATAGAGCTTAATCAGAATAATCCATTTAGTTGTTCAAAAATCTGTTAGTGTTTGACCACGCAACAATAATAGTTGCCTCCCTGTCAGATATAGCTGTCGATAACACGTCACTAGATGCAGATTGTGAATGAAACCGCACGAAGTGCAACACTGTGGCGTTTTGTTGTGTGTGTCCGACATCCGTTCCCTGCAACAGCGAATTCACCCAACAGCGTTGCTTCATGATACCACGCACTGATTGATCTACTTGTGTGTGGGGGAGTGGGCACATACAGAGAAACCGGTAACATCCCCCGAACCACGTAAGAAATATAGCTAGAATTGTGAAATCAAACATCTTTTGGAACCAGGCCATTGATATTCAAGGGGGGTTATTTCCAGGGATCATCAGCGGCGATGTGTCCACCCATATGCTCTCGCACCGCTTTCTCTCTCTCTCTCTTTCTCCCTACCACCGGAATCTCATCTGGACGGGGGCCATGATCTTCTTTCCAGTGCGCTGGCTGGCCTAATGCACTGTGGCCGCCACTGACTTGCACCGCTCCCTCCCCATGACAAACTCCCAAATCCTCTCCGCTTACCCAGCCCACTCAACCACCGCACCGCCGACACCTTGGAATACACTTTGCGCCGTTCCTGTTTGGCAGTGTAAGCTAGTGGTTGAGACGTTCATCTCCGGAACCATGCATGCTCTTCCTCTGCTGTTTAGCTCTCTAGCTTTCCTACTGTCTGTCTCTCCTACACTGTCTCCCTCTCAGCTTTCCTGCTGTCTGTCTCTCCTACACTGTCTCCCTCTCAGCTTTCCTACTGTCTGTCTCCCCTACACTGTCTACCTCTCAGCTTTCCTGCTGCTGTCTCTCCTACGCTGTCTCCTTCGCAGCTTTCCTACTGTCTGTCTACCCTATACTGTCTACCTCTCAGCTCTCCTACGGTCTGTCTCCCCTACACTGTCTCCCTCTCAGCTCTCCTACGGTATGTCTCCCCTACACTGTCTCCCTCTCAGCTCTCCTACTGTCTGTCTCCCCTACACTGTCTACCTCTCAGCTCTCCTACGGTATGTCTCCCCTACACTGTGTCCCTCTCAGCTCTCCTACTGTCTGTCTCTCCTACACTGTCTCCATCTCAGCTCTCCTACTGTCTGTCTCTCCTACGCTGTCTCCCTCTCAGCTCTCCTACGGTCTGTCTCCCTTACACTGTCTCCCTCTCAGCTTTCCTGCTGCTGTCTCCCCTACACTGTCTCCCTCTCAGCTTTCCTACTGTCTGTCTCCCCTACACTGTCTCCCTCTCATCTTTCCTGCTGCTGTCTCCCCTACACTGTCTACCTCTCAGCTTCCTACTGTCTGTCTCTCCTACACTGTCTCCCTCTCAGCTTTCCTACTGCCTGTCTCTCCTACGCTGTCTCCCTCTCAGCTTTCCTTCTGCTGTCTCTCTTACACTGTCTCCCTCTCTGCTCTCCTACTGTCTGTCTCCTCTATACTGTCTACTACCTCTCAGCTCTCCTACTGTCTGTCTCTCCTATGCTGTCTCCCTCTCAGCTCTCCTACTGTCTATTTCTCCTTCTCTCTCAGCTCTCTTATTCTGCGTCTCTCCTTCACCTTCTCCGTCTCAGCTTTCCTAACATCTGTCTCTAAGCTGTCACTCGTTCAGCTTTCCTACTGTTTATCTCTCCTGTAATGTCTCTCAGCTTTCCTACTGTATGTCTTTCCTGAACTTGTCTTTCTCCCGGTTGCAAGTCTGTCTCTCCTACACTGTCTCCCTCTCAGCTGTCCTACCGTATCCTCTCAAAACCGGATGGCTAGAAAAGTGCACAATGAGTAGCAATGCAAGTCACAAGCCAGCTAATAAATACATGAGATAAATAGCCTAAGCGGACGTCCGACTGAACCCATTCACAGAATAGCCGATCTACAACAGCTCTTCCCCCCGTCCTGTGTACGGGGGGGAGGGGACGGGGCATGAACGAATGCGTGAACTTAACAGCTTCAGGGTTCGTTCACGCCAAAGAACTAGTTCTTTTGAACGAATCGCTCTCTCTGTTTCTCGTTGTGTCTGTCCTTTCGTATTCACTCGTTTCTTACCGCAAGTTGCTTGGGCTCACTGCCTCTGGCTCTCTGTGTCTCCCTCTCTGTCTTCCTTTGTCTCCGTCTCTTTCGGGGCGGCAGTGGCTCAGGAGGTAGAGTGGCTCTTTGAGAATCGGAAGGTCCGAGGTTCGATCCCAGGCTCACCCCAGGGTTAGTGGTGTAGTGTCTTTGAGCAAGACACTTATGGTCTTCATGGTTTCCTCCACTGTTGTTGTGTAAATGTGTGTGTGAATGGGTGAATATAATATATTAGATAAAGGCCCTATATAAATGCACTTACCATTTTTCTCTCCCATTGCCTCTATCACTTTACCCAACTATGGCTTTAACATGCATCTTTTTCTCTCTGTTTCCCCATCTGTCAATGTCTCTCGCACACACACTCTTTCTCTCTTTGGTGCAAGTAATGCATCAGTCATTAAATCTGTCTCAATCTCAGTCTTTTCTCTCTCCCTGTATTTTTCTCTCTGCCTCCTACTGCTTAATTAGCTGAACACACATCTCTTTGACATTCTCTCTCTCTCTCTCTCTCTCTCTCTCTCTCTCTCTCTCTCTCTCTCTCTCTCTCTCTCTCTCTCTCTCTCTCTCTCTCAGTCTCTCTCAGTCTCTCTCTGCCTGTCATTCCCACTCTGCCTCCTGTCCACCATGCCTCCTTTCCCTCCTCAATTTAATATGGAGGAGACAGAGAGGCTATTGCAAACATCATTCATTTTGTCCCTTGTCAAAGACGAAGGGCCATTATGGAACAAATTGGAGAGCGGGGCCCTCTTTGTCTCTGTAACAGACACAATGATGACAACACGCCCCTCGGAGCAAGCTCCCCCCAAAACTTGAAAGTGGACCCCCGGGAGGGTCTACCTTACTCATCAGCACAATAGTCTAAAGTGTCATTATTTTTAGCCCTGCTATAGGGGCAGGGCTCCAAGGGGTCCGTCGGTGCACCTTCACGCTCCCCTGCGGAGGAACCGTGTGCTTTTATGGTGAACTCGTGGACTTTGGATTTGGTCTCTGTGTGCTCTGCTCACTCTCATTCTTTGTCAGTGTTGTGTTAGGCCGGGTGATTCTTCTTTTGGACGAAACTTCCATTCTTCAGTTTCATACCTCTCCCCTCTGAGGTCCATTCCTGGAAGAAATGGTTCTCTCTCTCTCTCTCTCTCTCTCTCTCTCTCTCTCTCTCTCTCTCTCTCTCTCTCTCTCTCTCTCTCTCTCTTCTTCTTCTTCTTCTTCTTCTTCTTCTTCTTCTTCTTCTTCTTCTTCTTCTTCTTCTTCTTCTTCTTCTTCTTCTTCTTCTTCTTCTTCTTCTTCTTCTTCTTCTTCTTCTTCTTCTTCTTCTTCTTCTTCTTCTTCTTCTTCTTCTTCTTCTTCTTCTTCTTCTTCTTCTTCTTCTTCTTCTTCTTCTTCTTCTTCTTTACCCTCAGTCTTTGGGCCGTGGCAGTAATCCACAGTGATCCTACAAAGGCATGCAGCGGTCGGGAAAATAACCGCCGCAACAGCTGAACCCCTTAGCCTCACAGGAATGTTTGACCACGTGCACACAAACACACACACACACGGCCAATACATTCAACTGGTTATCACACTACAGGAGAGAACACAGTAATGCGTTATAACTTAATAGCTGTTGTAAAGTCAAAGCATGACCACCATGGCTATGAGCACGTTCATGTTAGCATTATTGAAGCACTTGGCTGTGATACAGTTCTGAACGTGGCAATAGAGTACCATCTGTCTTTCAGTAGGAGCCCGGTATCATCGTGTGCCGTTGGTACGGTACTTCAGTATGTTTGCTGTCTGTGTTTTACGGCCATCTATAATAATGAAATGTGTTGTGGACAAATTGCACACAAGATCATGGTGCTATGGCAGTGTCGGTCAGTATTACATATACAGTATATGTAATTAGAGGCAGGATATTTTACAGCTTAGCAATACGTTTTATTATCCAAAATCATTGCACTGAAACGGTAAACGTAATTGGGAATTTCGTAATAATAGATATTCCTAAATAAAAATGGAAAATCACAAAGAGAACAATTTCTAAATTACCCCAAGCATGTCCCTGTAAAAAAATGCATGTTATTAAAAAATATATATCATTGGTGCATATCGGACAACATATGCAGATACTGATATATTTGTGGCAGGCAATATCGGCCAATAAAACTGACAAATCAGTCATGATTTGTGTATATATATATCGGAATGACTTTTGACGTCTACATATAAGCTTCTTTGTTCAACAGTTCAATCATATTTTTTGTGCTACGGTAGTTCTAGATAGCACTCAGTAAAAAGCACTGAGGCGTGCACTGTACAACGAAGGAAACTCGTTTCCTTCAACTTCAGCTTTTGCTGAAGTTGTCACGTCATAACACCATTAAAATAGTTTCAGTGCCACATAGTTCCACAGTCTCACATACCGCTTGTCATCGATTGGCAAGTTTTAAGTTGATCTTTTCCATTGGTTTAACAGTGAATTGAGAATATAGTCTTAGCCAGATGTACCAGATTCAACCATTGCTATACTGGTTTATACCATCATTTATCCAAATAAATACTGTGTGTGTGTGTGTGTGTGTGTGCGTGTGTGTCTTACTGTATTATTGATCTAAGCTGAAGCAGATGTCTATATAACTTACATACCAGCAGGCCACAGATTTCAGACCTCATACCCGCATTCTTCTCTTTTCACTATTCAACCCTTCTCCGTTATAGGAAAGAATGAAAATCCCTGCCAGTGTAGACACGGATACGCTGGTGTTGCGCACTGAAAATAGCTCATCTACAAGCTTTATAGGTATGCAATTTTTGGTGCCCGACACTGGCGTGCAAATGTCTTCTAAATCCTAACAGTTAAAAAAAGTTGCTATGTCAGTGGTTGTCAACATTTTTCATGTCAAGGACCCCCAAAATGATATGTATTTGGCTGTGGTTTCCCATCTCAAAATATGTTGTTCCAGGGACCCCCAGAAGCAAAGATTTGAGTTAAAAATGTTCGCTTTAAAATATATATATATTCAAAGAAATCCTCACATTTTCATGATTTTTCAAAAATAGCAGGTCTACAAGCTTGTATATCTGCTATTTTTGAATAGCCAAAGTGTAAAATAATGCTTTTTAGCTCAAATCTGCGTGCAACTAAGTATAACTCAGGCCTAACCCTAACCTCTAAACCTAACCTCCAAATGCCTAATCTAACCCTAACCTCACAATGTTTGCACTGCGACACTTTGTGAGCTTGTAGATTGGATGGGATAGAATTGGAAGGCTCGGCCTCATGAGGTTTATTGAACTTCTGTACTTTGCCGTTTGGCTCAACATCGTGGAAAGGGGGATGTGCATAAACTTCGTCACAAATGTCTACCGTTTACCATTTCACGGAAATGTGCGATACCATGGCAGAAGGCGAAAAATAATCAACCTGCACAAAAACAATAAATAAAACAATGAGACACCACACACACATGGATGCACACACGCACGCACACACACGCGCACGCACGCACACACACACGCACGCACACAATATCTCGGATGCTTTCCTAAGCTGTGGCATCGGATAATGATAGCCCACATCACAGCGGACGTTAGCATGATGAGACTGGCTTTGCCCCAGCTCTCCCATCTGCAACCGATTTATCTAATTTCCTCTCTGTATCTCTTTATGCCATTTTCTCTCGCTGTATCCTCCCTCTCTCTCTCTCTCTCTCTCTCTCTCTCTCTCTCTCTGTCTCTCTCTCTCTCTCTGTATGACCCTCTATTTCTAGACCTCTCTTCCTTCCTCTTTCGATCTCTCGCCTGAGCCTCTCTTTAGCAGAGCGTTGATGGGCAGATATATCCTGTCTGCCTGAGTGACTTGCATTACATTACATTAAGGAGGAGGCAGGTCTTTGGAGATTTCTCACTAGATTTCAATTCTCACTAATGTCTTTACTGCAGACAGTGTGAGTGCTTAATACTTCCCCTTTCGTTTAAGTGGGGAATTATTAACCACTCACGACTCTTAACCCATTCAATGCGGGGACGCATCTGTGTCATTTTTTGATTTATTTGACTATATAAAAATAGCACGAGCTTGTAGATCTGCTATTTTTTTTTTAAATCATGGAATTTTTTTAAAGTAATTTTTAAAGCAAACATTTTTAACTTAAATCTTGTCTTCTAAATCCTAACAAAAATCCTAAGAAAAAACGTATGTTGCTATAATATCAGTGGTTTTCAAACTTTTTCATGTTGTCAAGGCGGACCCCCATCTCAAAATATGTTGTTTCAGGGACCCCCCAGAAGCAAAGATTTGAGTTTTAAAAAATCGCTTAAAAAAATTATATATTCAAGATTTGCACACATTTTCACGATTTTTCAAAAATAGCAGATCTACAAGCTCACTGAGCTTGTATATCTGCTATTTTTGAATAGCCAAATAAATAAAAAAATTACACAGATGCGTACCCGGTCTTAATGGGTTAAGCCGCATTGACACCGGACGCGCGAAAAACAAGAGCGGGTCTAATCGATTCCGTGAGGATGTCAGACTTCATTGTGTCCAATAGATGACGTCGGTCATCTACGACATGACAGCTCATCTCCTACTGAGGCGTAATAATTGGGTTGATTGAATCGCGGGGGAAACGTGTCGCTCTGTTGCATTCCCACTCGATGTGACATTTCCCCTTGAAGCAGCGTCCTGACGCGTCGTGGCATTGTTCGAATGGTTGTTGCTCTGTTCGCCTTGGCGAGAATCACAAGTTGATCACAATCATTTTTTTCTAGTGATTCGGGTCCCAGTGATTTCTAGTGATTTGCGTTGTGAGCTTCTAGATCGACTTTTTCTTGGGTTAAGGTCCTCCCTAAACCCATTCAGACCTGGAACACATCTGTGTCACTTTTTGATTTGAGCTAAAGAGCATTATTTTACACTTTGGCTATTCAAAAATAGCAGATATACAAGCTCTGTGCTCTGTGGCACTCCGTGCCACGCTACGAGCTTGTAGATCTGCTATTTTTGAAAAATCGTGAAAATGTGTGCAAATCTTTGAATATATTTTCTTTTAAAGCGAACATTTTTTACCTGAAATATTTGCTTCTGGGGGGTCCCTGGAACAAAATATTTTGAGATGGGGGTCCGCGGCCAAATACATATCATTTTGGGGGTCCTTTACATGAAAAAATTGGAGCACCACTGATATAGAAACATACGTTTTTCAGAAAACTGTCAGGATTTAGGAGACATTTGTAGAATCGGCTTCAGGTCTTAATGGGTTAAATCGTTAATTCCAATTATTTGTACGACAAATAATTGTCCATAAAGATGATGGTGACAGCCCTGTACACGGCGCTTGGTCGTGTGCACTGTGGCTCGCGCGTCATGGAGGGAGAGAACCAATGATTCAGTGTGTGTGCAAGTGGATGAGTGCACACAGGCGAGCATAGCAGTCTCTGCTTAGCATCTGTGTGCTCTCTGCTCAAACACTAATGATGCAAGCTATCTATCTATCTCTGGGTCTCCATCTGTTTCCTCCACTCTCCATCCATTTATCCATTCATCTATCTGTCTGTCTGTCTATCTGTCCATCTATCTGCCTCTTTTTTTCTTAGCCACTTATCTGCCAGTCTGTCTTCATCTGTCCATCCATACCTCTCTCCATCCATCCATCCATCCTTCCTTCCTTATATTTATCCATCCATCCATCCTACTTCCTCATCTTACTCCCTCCCTCGCTGTAAAATCCTTAGTGTTAGTATAACTCTGAGAGTGTACAAATGGAACCAAATGGACCTTTACGGGATTGTATACTCTCAGAGTTAAAGGTAGGGTCCTATTTTTCGGTCAAAACGAAAAAGTCAATATATAATACATACTACATTCTAACTAGTAGGCCTAATCATGACTGTGGAGTGTTTATTAGTAGCAGGGGTTTCCATGACTCCAGCTTTTTAACCCAATAAGACTTGGAACGCATTTGTGTCACTTTTTGATTTGAGCTAAAAAGCATTGTTTTACACTTTGGCTATTCAAAAATAGCAGATATACAAGCTCGTAGCGCGGCACCGAGTGCCGCGCTACGAGCTTGTAGATCTGTGAAAATGTGTGCAAATCTTTGAATTTATACTGTTTAAAGCGAACATTTTTATCTCAAATCTTTGCTTCTGGGGGTCCCTGGAACAAAACATTTTGAGATGGAGGTCGGTGGCCAAATACATATCATTCTGGGGGTCCTTGACATGAAAAGGTTTGAGCACCACTGATATAGAAAAATACGTTTTTTTTTCAGAATACTGTTGGGGTTTAGAAGACATTTTGTAGAATCTGCCTCAGGTCTTAATGGGTTAAATTCGTTCTCTGCTCGTTTCTTTGGAGTCATCTCCTCCAATCATATCCTGTTCATCCTCTATCCTGTGCGAGTTCTCTCTCCTGCTTGGATATAAAAACCGTTTACCCCCAACCTTATTTGAACCCAAGAAATGTCACTTTGCCCTTTTAAAGTGTGATTGTTTGTGGCTTTGCTTGTTTAACTGAGATTCACACAGATGTCGGCTTAGCCTCCCTCTCTGTTGTATGGATGGAGAGGTGAGGTGTTGCAGATTGCAGATTGGATCCTATTGTGTGCTGCTGGCTGGCTGGCTGGCTGGCTGGCCGGCCGGCCGGCCGGCCGCAGGGCTCAGTTGATAATAAGGTATGCTCCACTGGCCTGTGTTTGTGTAGCACCTGCCATCTGTGTGTCCTTGAATGTGAAGCAACCGTGTGTGTGTGTGTGTGATGTGTGTGTGTGTGTGTGTGTGTGTGTGTGTTTTATTATACTTGTGAGGGCCAAATGCCCCCACAAGTACAGTAGAATTTGAGCAATAGACATTGTGAGTGAAATGGTTGATTTTATGGTTAAAACAATATTTGTTTTAAGAGTTAAGCTTATACACTTAGCAACTGATTCAGGTCGGGAATAGGATTAGGCATTTAGAGGCTAGATTTAGGGTTTGGAGTCTTAGCTCATTTAAATGTAGTTTAACATCACACTGAAAATAGCAGATCTACAAGCTCACAACACATCACGTCACGATTCACGACGTGTTGTGAGCTTGTATTTTCAGCTTTAAGATTGGGGTTAAAAATGGCAAAAGTCAAATAAAAATGACATTCATAAAATCACCTTCCTAAAAATGTTGATGTCCTCATAAGTATAGTAATACATACTGTGTGTGTGTGTGTGTGTGTGTGTGTGTGTGTGTGTGTGTGTGTGTGTGTGTGTGTGTGTGTGTGTGTGTGTGTGTGTGTGTGTGTGTGTGTGTGTGTGTGTGTGTGTGTGTGTGTGTGTGTGTGTGTGTCAGAGCACTCTGGCTCCTGTTTCCTCTGCAGTGACTTCCTTTGCCCTGGCTGTGCTCTAAAGCGATTGCCATCTGTGAGTGAGTGTGTTACGTGTGTCTTATGTGTGTGCGTGCCCACCAGTCATGCATTATGTGCAAGTGCGTCCGCGCAAGCGTGCGTATTTATAGTACCGGTACACCTGGATACACATTTCCCAGCATGTGTGCACGTGAAGTGGCACATGAAGAGACACCGCGCATACATCACTCAGTGGTCGTTGGTGTGTGCGTGGCCCCGTGCAGCAGTGACCCACAGCAGATGTCTAATGACCAGCGCCCCCCCCACAGTTCCTCAAGACCCAATGGGGCTGGGCGTTATGACTTCAAATCAATATGATTATTTCAAACTTTTTACTGCAATTAATGAACGGTTACAAACTAAACTAGGTCTTTTATTGGTTCAAATGTTTGGTTTCCATATATTTTGCATTAATTGCCTAGCCCTACTCTGTATATTCTGTATCACCCCTAATCAAGATGCGCACTACGGGCCCTTCGTTCACTCTGTAGTCTATCTATTTTTATTCACTCACTCCCTGACTCCACACATACACAAGCAAGCAAGCAGACGCGCACACACACACACACACACACACACACACACACACACACACACACACACACACACACACACACACACACACACACACACACACACACACACACACACACAGATCTGTGTGTTTTGTCTCTCAGGATCTCGCTGTGTCTATTTTGCCACTGAGCTTGTTGCATCATTGACTTGCGGTGGAGAGCAGCAGAATGTACAATATGTGGTGTATTAATAATACACACATTTTGGTTTGTGCGTTCATTTTCTTAGGTCGGTGTCGTGGGTTTTTGTTTGTGCGGTTCAACTAAACAAGGAACATTGAGCTTTTAGACTGAGCTTGCAGCCTTAATGAAAACTGCGTTTGTTTATTTGGGAAGTTTCATTGTTCAATGTTGTGTGTCCTTAATTAACATTGAAGAACACTGGAGTCTGAACACTGACGGCTATGTATTAATAATTCCACTGATCGAGGTGTAACATGGAGTCACACGGACAATATAAAAGCCAACCAACCAACTCTCAATGTCAACCCCCTCCGTCTCTCTCCGTCTCTCAGTCCTCCCTAATCCCTCTGTCTTCCTTGATGCTAAGTAGCTCTCCATCTTTGACTCTCGTGTCGGAAGGGGTCGCCATTTATCTTTGACACTGGTATGATCAGCCTCATCATTAGGAGAGGACTTCATGTTGGTCTGGTAATGAGATGGAGATGACTTCCGGGGGTTAAACTACATCTTAACCTCGCCGCTACCATGTCTCTTTACGACCAGCTTCCCCCGTAATCCTGCGAGGTCGACCCTTTTTTCACTCGGCCAGCTTTCATTATTTTAATGTATTTCCCTCACTTGTGACTGAGGCGCTGCCTACACTGTGCGAGGGACAGGCGTTTGAAGTCTGTTTGACTTTTCCCCATATATCCAAAAAGCCATCTGGCTCAGTGCATGTGTGTAGTGTTCAAAGTGCCTTTCTGTGGACATGGCCCCTTATTCACCGAAATAAGTCCGGGACTGTGGCTTTAACTAAACCATTAATTAAACCAACGTTACATAAATGACTATAACTGTGTTTCCCATTCAAAAAAACAAGTGGTTTAAACAAAGGCAGCAGCGAACAAACCATCATTTTGAAACGGCAGCTTCACGTTTGGATAATGAAATATCGGAATATGCCTGTGCCTGGTACATTATACTGTAGCCGTCCATGAATCACTGGGTGTCAATTGTTTTAGTCTAAAGCCTGATTTATACTTCGCCGTACGACGGTGTCACACGCTGAAAATACCCGATCTAGAAGCTCACAACACGGCGCTGCGCGTTGACCGGCTATTTTCTGCACACGACAGAGCCAGCGAGACAAACATGCACGGTGAAACGCCAGTTCTGCAAAACTGACAACTGGCACTTCTCTTGCTCACTGCAAAATTTAAAGAACCTAATTCTATCAGATGTTTTTTTTTCATGATTTGTTTTGTTTGCTCTTATCATCTCTTCATATTATCCCCCCATCTGTTCCCCCCATCTGTCTTTTTTGACTCTTCTTCTCCTCTTCTCTCTACTGCATCCTTCATCCCTTCTTCTCAGACTATAGCTCTGTCTCGCTCCAATCTATCCACTATGGATGCCCCCCTGCCACCAACCCCCTCCCCCCTCCCCCCTCCCCCCTCTTCCATCTCCCTGCCTCCCACCTGTGTGTGTGTGTGTGTGTGTGTGTGTGTGTGTGTGTGTGTGTGTGTGTGTGTGTGTGTGTGTGTGTGTGTGTGTGTGTGTGTGTGTGTGTGTGTGTGTGTGTGTGTGTGTGTGTGTGTGTGTGTGTGTGTGTGTGTGTGTGTGTGTGTGTGTGCCCTGAAGCTGGAGGTTGGTAATCAGAGGAGGCATAGAGACAGAGCGGCCTGCCCAGAGGGACCCTGTGTTAACAGCCTCTTGTTTAGGCTTGTTTAAGTAACACTGGCATGAAGGGACACATACTGTGCACACACACACACACACACACACACACACACAATTATGCATAATTCACAGAGGGGAATGATGCAAAGCCATCCACACATACAAGCACACACAATGTATATGTGCACACATACCAACAGGCTGGCCTGTGGCTCTCGCCCGCACGCCGCAGTAAAACCAAGATCGTTCATGCTTTTCAATTCGTCTCTGGGCAGCAACAATAGCGTCACTGTAGCCTTTAGCTCCATGGGGCACCACCCACATCATGGCATGATGCATGATAGATGAGCCTTTGTTAACCCCATGTCTATGTTTATTCAAACAGCCACTGGAAAAAAAAACACTGGTGAGCGCAGCACCCCCCCTCCCCCCGAGCGACAAACAACAGCACTCATTTTTAGCGTCGAAGGCGTGTGTTTTTTTTGCGCACGCCGTCGTCAGATGCAGAAACATGCTCGGTCGGCCGTGACTCGAAACCCAGCAATTAAAAGCGTGCCGCGGGGCGCAATCGCTCCAGGCGAGTTCCCAGAATCGGCTAATCAGCTGGCCAATCAGCAGTGCAGTGCAGTGTGCTACATGTGCGAGTCGTGCGGCAATGCTACCAGGCCTGGTGTTCACCACTCCACCGCATTTAAATAAGAGAAGAGCATCCATATGGCTGTTCATGCTTGAAGGAGATTCACCCACACACCAGGCTATTATCCCGTGTGTGTTTCTCCATTTTGTGTTTGTGGTTGTATGTGTGTGTGCACTGCACATGCAGTGGCATGTTTATTCATATGTATCCAATATGCACCAGTGCAATTCTCCGGAGTGCGTTCGCATGCCTATTCCATATGTGCGTAGATATCTATATATAGCTAACAATATGCTTCTCAACCGGAGGGGGATGGTCGGAGAACAAGAGCTAATGAGGTGATGATCACCAGCTATTCCATATGTCGGAACCGAAGCAAATGGTGAAATAATGGCCCATTAAATCACAGTCACATGTATAGTGCATTAACACAGCATAATACAATGCAACATAATCACTGACAGGTATTTAGGCCTCTTTTCTAAATATTGAGTCACACCCTCTTTTGTACGATCCAATTGTGTTCACGTGGCTCAAAATATCTTCATTTCCACGTACAACCATACTACTGGTGTCGAGCGTTGAGGCCATTGTTTATGAATCACGGTTCAACCTTTACCGGCATCGCTGTAGACAGTTTTCCAAAGCATAATTTTTTATTTTTTTTATATATTTAAAATATTAACAACTTTCAACCTAGTTTGCCTATTTTGGGCATGCCATTATAGGTGAGAAATGTCAAAAACATTCCAGAAATATTCAAAGTTTGCAGATCTACAGGCTCGTAGAAGCTCGTTGTGAGCTTTGTCACGTAATAGGGTACATAGGGCCTAATTACTTCCAGCAACACTGTGTCTCCGAAATGGCATCAAAGTTGTCGATATATTGACCTCTGGAAATATGAACCAGGTTTATGTAATGGTGGCCATTGAACATGTCGGTGTAACAGGCTGGCGCTTGTCCATTTCTATTCCTTCTGTCTTTTCCAAACGTATCTCTTTGGACTGTCTGTTTTCCCTATGGGCCCGCAACCCTGTTTATATGGATGGTGTCGTTTAAGAAGCACGTTTAAGAAGGGTTGCGGTACAGAGTATGTATGTTGTCACACTGGTCCGCTTAATTACGAAACCCCTAGATAAGTCTAATGAGAATCATGCAAGGGTGCTGTTTTTAGACTTCTCTTCAGCTTTCAATACAATACAGTCTGATATTCTAGTGTCAAAGATGGTACAGTTGGAACTGAATCCACACTTCATTCACTGGTATGCTTCTTTCCTTACTAACAGAGTACAGAGGGTGAAAGTGAACAGAACCCTCTCCTTAGCGTTAACTACTAATGTTGGTGCTCCCCAGGGTTGTGTAAGCTCAGCTGTACTTTTCACCCGTTATACTGACAGTACTGTCGTACTGCGGAATGTCTGTCTGAATGTCGCACTAATACACCAGACCAATGCATTCTAAAGTACTCTGATGATACAGTTTTGATTTCTCTCTTAGATAGTTCCAGTAATCCTGGACCGCACCAACACAGAGTAAATAGGGTGGTTGAGTGGAGTGATGGCAGCGCTCTCATCATTAACACAAAAAAAGACGACAAGAGATTGTTTAAAGTCACAACTGCTGCAACGACTGAACATTTTGTTCAAAGATTGTTGGACAACCACTTCAGAGGCTCTATACATCTACGTATAATAACAGTATTCTAAGGTTGGCAAGGAATATCACTTTGTATGGAGAATATAGGTTGCTGCCTATAGGAAGGAGATTTGATGTTCCAGCATACAATAAGGTCAAACTGAAGAGGTCCTTTGTCCATCAGTCAACTTTGAGTTTGGCCAGGGGTAGGCTGAGTGGTGGACATTGCTCTTGTCTTTATGTTTTTATGTATGCAATTTTGGTTTTTGTTTTCTGTGTTGTCAAATGTTTGTATACTGTATGTGTTGCATACAGGGTTGCTGGGTCGCAAGACTAATTTCAGTGTGAACTGACAATAAAGTACTATCGTATCGTATTTAAAGTCTCCTGCTGTGTTTTAGCAGAAAAGCTAAAAAGCAGGGGGGGCAGTTACGGCTTAAGTGTCTTGCACAGGGACACTTTGGCCGGGCCGGGAGGTGAACCGGTGACCTTTTGATTACCAGATGACCTCTCTACCCACTAAGCTACTGCCGCCCAAGGGTGGCCAGTTATGTTGCCGCTGAGTCACCGTTGAAGTGTTGCTCAAGCACTCGTTGTCGTGGTTATGCATTGTTGTTGTTAGCGTCATGATAAATGAAAAAGGTAGCGTTAAATAGCACAGGGAACTGCCGAACAGCATTTACGGAATACAACTTTGTCGTGTTTATCGTGTTTTTTCCCCTTCTTTTTAATAATTCAATATTAAATCAAAGTGTTTTCTGGTTTTCTAAAGCTTGACATTTCTTTTAGTCTTATAGCTGTCATGTCCAGTGAAACGTCTGATGTGTTCTTCAAAAGAATTTCATTTCAGA